>NC_057808.1:309891556-309894490 GCF_018294505.1 Triticum aestivum | reverse complement strand
TTCAGTCGACTGAAGTGTAGCTAAATCAGAGCAGCATCGCAAGCAAGAGCAAGAGCGAGAGCAGCAGCGTGAGCAAGAGCAATAGCAAGAGCAGACCAGGCAAGGGACCGAGAGCAAGAGCAGAGCAGCAGCGCAAGCGAGAGCTAAAGCAGCAGCAGCTCCGACTGATGTGGACGACGCCGCCGAGGGAGCGACGTCGTGGAGGAAGTGGCCGGTGACGCCGCCGTGGATGAAGCCGCGCCGTGTCGGCTCGGGACCGAGCGCCGGCAGCACCGTGAGATCGAATCAAGAAGAAAATGCGGCGATTAGTGTACAACCTCTTTGGTGGCGCCGATTAGGCCGCAGCTTCATCCGAGGAAACGGTGATGATGATGCTCTTCCGGTGGTGCAGGTGAAGACGGCGGTGTGGGGATGGAGGTGGCGCGAAAGACGAGGGGAACGTCGGGGCAGCTCCTTAGAGGTGGAGGACGGGGTGGCTGAACCGGCGGGACGATGAGATCGACGACGGATCCTCATCCGGTACGGTGGATGAGGGACGTCGAGGTGTTGCTGTGGACGACGTCGTCGGGGAAGAGGCTCCGGCTGGGTGGCGGATGGAGCAGGGTGTGGGGTTTCGTCGCGGGTTTTCTCGGCCTCGATGTACGAATGGGTGGGCGGATGGGATGGCAGTGGGGAACCATGGCTTAGAGACGCGCTTGTCCGAAATGTGGGGTAAGTTACGAAAGTACCCCCACCGATTTGAGGCGGTTCTTTTGGTTCAGGGGTACCACGGGCATTTCGCGTGTCGGGATTTCACAGGAGGTGGGAGTTTTCGCGCGCGTTGTAATTTCGGAATAGCAAGGCGCGGGTTGAGATGGAGGGAGTTGTCGGAGCACAACGAGACAAAGATATATCTTAAATATTTCGGGCTAACAAGACGCGGGTTAAAATTTCCGGACAAGCCTAACGTGTACTGTACCAAATCAAAGCGCACTACAAATGTCATTCAAAACTTTGAACTCATGTTATGTTCAATTAAAATATTTTGCTACGTGTATAATGCATGCAACCTAGTACTCAAATGAACGTTTTAGTGCATTCCAAACGTATATACTACCGCTTCAATATGAACTAAATTTGAATTCGTTTCTCTATTTGAATAACATCTACAGTAATGATTGTTGTGAAGTCAAAGCATTTGAATTCGTTTCTCTATTTTAATAAGATCTACAATCATCATTATTGTCAAGTTAAACCATCGTTTGTGTATTATCTTCACAGCACACCACATGATTAGTCTCGAGTTACATATGAACTATGTGTACTATATGAACTCGAACCAGATTTTTTGAATCCACTTTATTTTGATTTCAAATCACATTACATTTCTAGCTCTAGCTAGATCTTCATAATCTAAACCATGTCTCATATGTATAATGTGTTTATCACATTATGTATGGTGCCCCACCCCCTACGCCTACAAGTATTTAGATGTGAGTTGCAAACACCACACATTACCACAAATTCAAATAAAATGTGAGAATGTTCGATATATAGTATTGTTTAGATTGTTCGATATTTAGTTGTAAGCTGCAAACGCCACACATTATCACAAATTCAAATAAAATGTGAGATTGTTTGATGTATAGTATGGTTTAGATTGGTCGGCATTTAGCTGTGAGTTGCAAACGCCATGCATTATCACATTATGGTATAACATGTGCACAGCACGTGTATCACCGCTATATTCATGCATGCAATGTTTAAAACACTATGATCTCCTATTCAAATATATGAATCCGCTTTCATATCAAATTATGATCTTTGTTAGTCTCTTACACCCACACAATCCTCTAACCTTTGTAGCTACCACTAACTTTCTCTCGTGCATGCACAGGCCCTCCTCGCCCTCGCCCTCCCCCTCCCTCGGCATTCTATCCACCGGGCACATTCATTTTTTTCTTTAGGTCGTTCTCCCAGAGTCTCCACAACTCCTTTCCGACACACACCGATCGATAAACCTCTCCAGCGATGCCTGCCTACAACATACACACACACCTTCAATCTCCTTCTTTATGTGTCCTTGCCTCGTGTCTCTCATACAGTCAGACACACGTGTAAACTCTCGCCCCTCTTTTCATCGATCTCACAACCGCACACTCCTCCCCCTATCTAGCTAGTAGTTGGGCCTCTCGCACCACCACCTAGCTCCATTCTCTCTGTCTATCCATCTCGCTGGGCCTTATTTGCCTCTAACAAATGGACGTACACTGACCGACCTCTCGCTATACATATAGCTAGCTAGGTCCTTATAACTCGTTTTTACCCACACGTCAATCGATCTACCTCATTAGTTGTGTCTCTCCCTTCCTCCGACAAACAACAATTGATCTACCGATCTAGTTAGGTTTGCTTACCAAACACATGGTTCCCCTTCATCATCCATGGATGCGTCCCGACAGATCTATCACGCACAGGCACACACAGAAACACATCCCCACTCTTATTGATAACATTGCAGTTCCACCCTCAGTTTGTCTAGTAGGCCTCTCCCACCATCTTCGAGAAGCAACTCCATCACCCATCCAGCACTCTACCCCTCTCCCTCCCTCTCCCTCCCTCTCTCTCTCCTCTCTCTCTCTCTGTCCCATCATATTTCCCGTCCTTCAGTTATGTATGGATGTCGACCGATCTCCCTCAAGACATAGCTGGGTCTCTCCTTCTCAACACATATACGAGTCATTCTACCTCTATAGTTAGGCCTCTGCGTACCCCTCCCCCACCCCCCTCCCCCCACACACACCGATACATCGAGCGCTCTAGTCATGTCTCCCTGCCACACACAAACTTGACATGTGCCCTCTAATGTTCCGGTAGGCCAGTCGCCCTATATCTTTGACTTGCACACACACACAATTTTGATGGCTCTCTTCATCGATCTCGCACCCACCCACT
>NC_057808.1:309772172-309891084 GCF_018294505.1 Triticum aestivum | reverse complement strand
GAACGCGGTTTGTATCTCTCTGTGACGCCCTCGATTCAATCGTACACTAATCATACACGCAAATGTGTACGATCAAGATCAAGGACTCACGGGAAGATATCACAACACAACTCTAGACACAAATTAAAATAATACAAGCTTTATATTACAAGCCAGGGGCCTCGAGGGCTCGAATACATGAGCTCGATTACACAAGAGTCAGCGGAAGCGACAATATCTGAGTAGAGACATAAGTTAGACAAGTTTGCCTTAAGAAGGCTAGCACAAAAGCAACATCGATCGAAAAGGCAAGGCCTCCTGCCTGGGAGCCTCCTAACTACTCCTAGTCGGGGGCAGCCTCCACGTAGTAGTAAGCATCGGCGGTGGCATCTGGCTCCTGGGCTCCGACAACTGGTTGCGTCAACCGGAAAGAAGAAGAAAGGGGGAAAAGGGGGAGCAAAGCAACCGTGAGTACTCATCCAAAGTACTCGCAAGCAAGGATCTACACTACATATGCAACATTATCAAAGGAAGGTTGTATATGTGGACTGGGCTGCAGCAATGCCAGAATGGAGAGAAGGCCTAGTCCTATCGAAGACTAGCATCTTCTGGAAACCACCATCTTGCAGCAACAGGAGGGAGTAGAGTGGCGTAAAGTAAAGTAGTAGTAGTGTTATCAACCTCGGCCAGAGATCCTTTCTCGACTCCCTGCGAGAAAGCAATCCCAGAGCCATACTATCCAGTCCCAATTATAATCCAATTCTCATATCCAAGTCTCATCACAAGTATCCAGTTCTAGTTGTATCGATCGGGATACAACTCCAAGTGTCCGTTACCGTAGGACAGGCTATCGATAGATGTTTTCTTCCCTGCAGGGGTGCACCAACTTACCCACCACGCTTGATTAACTCCGGCCGGACACACTTTCCTGGGTCATGCCCGGCCTCGGCCAAACAATACGCCGCAACCCGACCTAGGCTTAATAGAGAGGTCAAGCACGCCGGACTAAACCTATGCCCCCAGGGGTCATGGGTCATCGCCCCGGGAACTCCTGCACGTTGCGTGGGCGGCCGGTGAGCAGACCTAGCTACCTCCTTAAAAAGGTAGGAGCTTACCAGTCCAACCCGGCGCGCGCCACTCAGTCGCTTGACGTCTATTAAGCTTCGGCTGATGCATACGACGCAGAACGCCCATACTATGCCCACGTGATGGTTAGTGCTATCAGGCCAGAGGCCCCTCGGATCAAATATCCAAATCGTAGTGGATTAGGAACGCGCGGTAACAAGCAGAGACTCACGAAACATGTGACCCCGTCGCCCCGTCTCGAGGAATTGCGGCAAGGGCTAGGAATGCCCGGCCACGCCTCGTAATTATCTCGCGGGCACCTTCCAGGTCAACCCGACTCCACATCACTCGCAGTTAAGCTCGCGCGGGTACCCCTCAGGGCCGACCCGTCTCTAGTAACATGGTTCAGTGTAAAGTCATAGTAACCATAGTAACTGTGTGTCCAAACATCAAGGGGAAAACCCGAGGAATCACCCCCGGTGAATTCCACTCAATGTAATCATCAAGGTGATCGTAAGAGGAATCACCCCCGAGGTTCACACTTGAGGGGTTGCACGACAGAGTCGTATTGGAAGTGGTTAAGGCGGAATCACCCTCGATGACCACGATCGAATAGCTACACTACAGGGTTAACACCAAAAGTGCTGTAGAGGTCTCACCCTCGGCACTCAATAGTAACACAGTAGTGTCGAGCAACTAAGGGGAAAGTGATGTGCGGTGCTGGGGCCTGGTCTTCGATCCCGTTGATCGGGTCTTCAATGATGAAGCAGGGGCAACAAGGTCAAGGTGGGGGTCACTGATGGATCACTAACCAACCTATACTAAGCAGTTTAGGATAAGCAGGTAAGATACAATGAGGAGGTTACAAAAGCAGGCTATGCATCAGAATAGGAGCAAACAATAACAGTAGCAAAATCTAATGCAAGCATGAGAGAATGGAATGGGCGATATCGGGATGATCAAAAGGGGGGCTTGCCTGGTTGCTCTGGCAAGGAGGGGTCGTCGTCGACGTAGTCGATCACAGGGGCGGCATCAGTCTCGGGGTCTACCGGAGAGAAGAGGGGGAAGAAACAGTAAATATAAAGCAGGCAAAGCATCACAAAGCATAACATGGCAATATGCGGTGCCGGGTGTGACCTAACGTAAGGCTACATGATATAGGTGAAGGGGGAATTCAACCAGGAATGTTTTCCCGGTTCCGGACCTGTGTCACACAGATGACCGGAGGGGAATGTTCCATGTTCAGATAGTTAGAGGCATCTGACTGATGAATGGACCGCGTATTCGGATTCCTTGGATTTTTCTGAGCAACTTTCATATAGAAAACATTTTCATCCGAGTTACGGTTTATTTTCTATGAATTTTCAAAGATTAAACCATTTTCTGGATTTATTTAAATTAACAGAAAAGATAAAATGACGTCAGCATGACGTGCTGATGACGTCAGCAGTCAACAGACTCGCTGACCAGGTCAAACTGACCAGTGGGTCCTACATGTCATAGAGAGAGGGCTAACAGTGGGTTATTTTAATTAAACGTGGTTAATTAGCAGCTGGGTCCCACATGTCAGTGACTAATTAGCTAAATTAATTACTTTTAGTTATAAAATCGTTTCAATTAGTTATTTAAGTGGTGGGGCCCGCACGTCAGTGGATGGGGCCTGCCCAGTCAGCACGTTGACTGGGTTGACCCAGTCAACAGGGCCCCCAGGGCCTACGAGGCAGTGACCAAGGGAGTGGCCCCGGCCGGCCACGTCAGCGCTGGCTACCGGAGTTGCTCCGGCGAGCCTCCCGCGGCGGCGCACGTCGGGAGAGGGGTCGGGTTCCGCGCACAGGGGGTTTCCGGGGTCGCAGCTAGATGCGTTCGACGCGGCTCGACGTCGCACGCAAGATGGAGGCGATGGCTTGGGCCGGGAACGACCGGAACGACACCGGCGACGAGCAGAAGCGGCGCCGGAGTTCGGGCTCGAGCGGGTGCGGCGTTAGAGCGCGCGAGCGGCCAAACTAACCAGCTAGGCGGGTGCTGCATGATGCGGTCAAGCTAACGGGCATACGCCCATGACCAAATGGTCACCGGAGATTCTCCGGCGACGAGCTCCGCGGCGCTGCGTTCGGGCGCGCGTGGGGAAAGCAGCTAGGGGGCGCGCGAGAGCGAAAGGGCAGGGGGAGGAGGGGGAGAAGCTCACGGCGAGGCTGTAGGGGGACGGCAGGGTGCTCGGGGAGGCTCGTTGGAGGCGTACGGCGACGGCGATCGACGACGGCCGGGGTTGGGGAGGAGCTCGATCCCAAGGCTGTGGTGGCGTCGGGCTCGATCCCGAGGGCGGAGAGGAAGTAGATGAAGAAGGTGGAGCGGTCGGGCTTGTCGGAGAGGCACTCGGGGCTCGGTGGCCGCGCTAAGACACGGCCATGGTGGCGGCGACGACGGGTGCCCGTGGAGAAGGAAGAAAGCGGGCGAGGGAGAGGGGAAGAAGTGGATGAGGACGCCAGGGAGTGGGGGTGAGTGGAGGCGCGGAGCCTTATCCCCTCGCCCGGGCGTCGCTGGCGAGGTGGTTGGATGGCAACGGGCGCGTGCGCGCTGTCCCGCCCGGTCGGAGGAACAGGGAGGGGGCGCGGTGCTGGGAGCTGGGCCGACTTGTTGTGGTGGGCCGAGGCCCATGGGAAGGCCAGGGGCTGAGGCCCTTCTTCCTTTTTTTTAAACAGTTTTTTTAAGCTTTTCTGTTTTAGCCATTTTAGGCCACTTAGACATTTAGGAAAAATGTTGGACCACCACCAATATTATCAGAAGAATATTGTCCACATGATGAACATTTTAGTTTTCATGTCTGAGCATTTTGAAATTCACTTAGAATTTGAATTTGAATTCAACTGGAATTTTAAAGGAGTGAGAACCAAGGATGAACAAACACATGTTTAGCAAAAATATTAGCTTAACCCCAAGGGTTACTGTAGCATCATTACACCGGGGTGTTACACTCTCACACACACCCACGTAGGTGGGGGATGTGCAGGAAGAGAAGAGGTGCATGCACGGCGCACGTACTCCTGTCTCTTTCCCAACCACACCCACGCGGGTACACGGTGGAGCTCATTTCTGTACAAAAAAGGCAGCCCACATGGTAATTTGGCATGTGTACTAGTTGTCCACTTGTTGGAGGGAGGATCGTCTACCACGGGTGAATAAACAAATTGCGACTTGACGTGTTATGTTAAAAAAAAGAGGCAAACCATGTGGGGCCTACCTTAGAGGCAAGGCTCTATACACTGGAGTACTTTTGATGTCTCCCGTCAACTCGCAGAACGAGGAGAAGCTTGCTTAGTACGCCGTCTCCCCCGCCCACGGGCACGGTGGCTCGCAGGATCAGGTGAAGCTTGCTCCGCCTTACGCCCGCTCCCTCGCCCATGCGCACGGTGGCTCGCAGGACGAGGACAAAAATTTACTACTCCCTCCGTTTACTCCTCGTCCCTACTACCTTGGTTATAGAGATTATATCATATTGTTTGGAATATATATGTCCTTTAGTAGATTTCGATATGAACTACTAGTACATACTCCAAACACTAATGTATATAGACATATTTTAGAGTGTAGATTCACTCATTTTGCTCCGTATGTAGCACTCTCCCTCGCCCCTCGACCCTCGCCCACGTGGTGGACGTGCAGCAATTCATTCGGTCTCATATAGCCAGAACGATATATACTGCACTACCATTATTGCTCGACTTCCCGAAGAGGCGAAGAGCCAATCGCAGGGTTAGTATTTTGGAGATGCCAAGCGCAAGGTTATAGGAGAACGAGTAGTAGGTGCCGCGTCATTTATAAATAAAGTTTTTTTTCTTCAGTGGCACGTACGCAATATGATAGGTTCATATGGAGAGAAAAGGAAACCGCTCCACTATATACATAGTCAGGACGGGCCAGCCTACACGGTTGCTTGCTGGGGTTGCTCTCTTCACACTCTCTCGCACAAAACAACTATTGCCACATCTCTAACATCCCGGCGGATCACGTCCGCTTGGGGAAGGGGTGGATGCTTAGTGTAGATACGGTGGCCGTCGCCGACGGCGAAAACCCACTGTCGGCACGTCCCGATCAGGGCTCCCCGCCGTTCTCTCTCACAAAGACGGTGAGGTTGCCTTCGTCCCTTGCTCACTGCCGCGACGTGGGCAGTTGCCGCCTCCCGCCGCCCTCCTCAAGGTTGAGCTACGTCCCTCAGGTACAACTCCCTTTACAGCCGGCTTGCACCACTGCTCCAGCTGCCCACATCACTCCCTGTGGATATTTCTCTACTTCTTTGCCCCGCACATACCTCTACTGGCTTCTACGTACTGTATTTGTGATGAGTTTATGTCTCATCAACTAGTCCCAGTAATCTTATTCTAATCACGCTTCTTCAATTTCTTTGCCACAGGGATGCTCATCTCGATTTTGGTGAAACTGCACAAAATGATCCGATGGTCAAAAGGTTGCAAACTTCATTTATTAGGAAGCTCGAACGTTGCCAGCAAATTGAAGCCTGGTCAGGGTTCACGGTTCAAGGGCTAGGGACTGCATGGATCGTTTTTTTCTTTAGCTGCCTCTGTTCCAAAATAAGTGTCAACTTTAGTAGTAGTACAACTTTGTACTAAAGTTTGCACAAAGTTGAGACACTTATTTTGGAACGGAGGGAGTACATATTTGCTATGATCTGTCAATCATTGAGATGCAATAGCATGCATGTTAGTCTCCTTTGTATTTGATGAAATGTTGCAACGGGCAACCTTGGACGCAAGATACATGTAACAGAAGCTGGAAGCTTCATAGCATTGTACAAATTTATCTCGCTGATAAATTACAGTACGTACTATACTAGTACTTCCTCCGTTCCTAAATATAAGTCTTTGTAGAGATTTCACCATGAACCACATGCGGATGTATATAGATGCATTTTAAGTGTAGATTCATTCATTTTGTTCCGTATGTAGTGGAATCTCTACAAAGACTTATCTACTAGTAATAGCTAGCCCCCACTACTAGGAATTCTCTATCCTCTCCTTGAGCCACATCATCAAAATTGATGTAGCCGTTAGATGAAGTAAATCAGTCCATAATAGCCGTCTGATCTAGACGTTGAGAGGCTCCGCACTAAGCCACATGCAAGCATGCAGAAATACCGTGGCACATGCATGTGAGTGGGTTTTAAATCACATCAACATGTCTGCATGCAAGCATGCACCGGTAGCATGCATGTAAGTGAGCTTTTAAGTCCCATTAACATGTCAAAAAGAAAAATATAATCCCATTATGCAGTAGGAGTTGGCTGATCTTTTTTCCTTACGTGGGATGATCTAAATGATGATGGGAGTTTATTTAGTTTGGCTACCACATTTGTCATGCGGTTATAGAGTTTTTTTAGTTCTATGAAATCGATAATTTTGCGCAGAGAGATATACCGCTGTTCCGCGGCAACGCGCGGGGACTCATCTAGTAATATTTAGGAACGGAGGGAGTACTATGTAAAGAGTTAGGTGTCGCACGGTGATAGTGTGAGGTGGGCCATGTAATCACTGAGCCTGCGTGTTTTCACTGCTCTTGCACGCCTCCGCTGTAAGAATGGAGAAAATTGTAATCTAGTAGTAGTACCTCCTTTCGCCGAAAGCGTGGGACATCCAGCAGTCCTACCACCTCAGTAATAAAGACCAATGAGCCGTCAAATCACATAGACCCAGCAGTAAGTTGGACGGACGAAGCAACCATCACTCTTGCGCCAGTGAGAGGTCGCGTCCGCTCTGCCCGGGCATGAATGCGGCACCGATTCTTTGGAGCGGCGCTGACCGTTTCGGGCGGGAAGCGCGCGCGGGCGATGGAGGGGCTTTGGGTGGGCCAGGCTGGTCAGGAGCGGGCGTGGCAGCTGTCCGCATGTCCCTACCGGACACGCCCGGAAACGAGAGGATGCACCGACTCTCGCGGCTAAAATCGTACACTACACAACATCTCTCTGTAGGAGTAGGTCGATCTGTCGCTCTCTCTAACACACACATGCTGTTAAACACACACACACAGCACACGCACGCACCTTGGTCCCGTTGCACCTTCTAACGTGACTTATTACACCTAGACGGAGGGAGTAGTAAGTATACGAGATACGGTGGCACACTGACTTAAGTCGAATACAAGTGCCCAAAATTTGTGTGCATGTTATAATAAGGATTCACTTAAAATAGTACGTGAGCGAACAGAGGGATCAATTGGACAGTGTTCCCGAGCAGTAGCGAGATGTGTGAGGTAAGATACACCGCTGGCGCTTTTAATTTTTCTTATTAATTTGTTTGTTTCACCCTCTGACTGGTGGGACCCAACGTACTACGTGGAGAGAGGTAAGGTGACTAAGGCTGCATTATTTCTGCACCACTGTGGATAGTCTTACCACCAAAGCCACATGACACGATTATGATTGAAATCCCAATGACTCCCACACACACAAAAAACACGGCATGCTTGTCACACGAATGCAGGAATGTATAAAAGGTTATTTCCCTCTCGTTGAACATAACGGGAGGGTTGTGTAGCTGGTTAGCCTGTTCGCTCATCAAACTTGAGGTCTCGGGTTCGATAACTACACTTGAGCATAATTTGTGCCAGGAGGATTCTTTGACTGGTCAAAATGTTTTCTAGGGTTTGCACGCTTCACACTCTCTCTCCAGTATATATATACACGCTGGAGCCTCAGCGCTTGTAGTTGCTCTCTTCACACTCTCTCGCCCTCTCCCGCTGGAGCCTCAGCGCTTGTAGTTGCTCTCTTCACACTCTCTCGCCCTCTCCAGATCTAAACAAGACTTCGTTGGCCTCTCTCTCCCCTCACTGCTGCTCAAAGAGCCGGCAGGATCCGTCCGCCGGGAAGGGAAGGAGGCTTAACGCTGTCGCCGTCGGCGAGGGACTACCGGCGCAGCTGTTCACTTTCCACCCAGCGGCGGCGCGGGAGGGCCTCCGACCCCTTCTTCTTCGCCGTCGTCCCGTCGCCCACCGAACCACGCCCCAAGAACCTTAAGGTATAATTTACTTACTCCACATGCATTGCTCTAGCTGCATGTATACCATGAATCTAGGACGTGGTTCAAAGAGGAAAGGAGTGGGGGAAAGTAGTGGGAAAAGTTGTATATAGCATGAATCTAGGACGTGGTTCAAAGAGGAAATGAAGGGGGAAAGTTGTATAGCATGAATCTAGGACGTGGTTCAAAGAGGAAAGGAATGGGGGAAAGTAGTGGGGAAAGTTGTATCGCATAAATCTAGGACGTGGTTCAAAGAGGAAAGGAAGGGGCGAAAGTACTAGTTCAAAAAGGAAAGGAAGGGACAAGGCTGTAGAGTTTGAGCAGGACTAGATTTGCTGCGCTCACATAGGGAAAGGTGTCTAAAGATAACAAAACTGGGACCAACACAAATATGCTCCTTGGTTGTTTGTTCTTTGTTGCAACAGACTGTGCATGACCACAGTACATCGGTAGATGCACATGGTGCTGGTGCGTCCACTGTCCCGTGCAACTCATTAGCTGTTGTTAATCTAAGGCCCTGTTTGGTTAAAAACTCCCTAGTCCCTACCTGCTTGGTTCCAGGGACTAAACATGGACTAGAGGTTATTAAATGACATGCTAAAAGACCATGTTACCCCTAGTAATGAACTAATAGAGACAAGGTGCGATGCGTGGCAGGGGCAACTGTTGGAAAAAGTCCCAAAAAGACTCCCTCGGGGTCTTCTTTCTTTAGTCCCAAATGCCCACTTTTAGTCCCTAAAAGTCCCTCCTGTTTGGTTTAGATGGGACTGACACGGAGTTTTTTTAGTCCCTACACCAAAATGTCCCTGTAAACAAACACCCTCTAATAATGCCGCTGGAAAATTGATGCAATGCCACAGTTAAAAGCAAATTACATGTTTAACGAATTTTATTGTTAATATAATCTCTATGTTAATATTAATCAATGCCACCGTTTGAGAAATGCTACTGTCTTGCTTTCTTTCCCATTTAGATAAGGTAGATGCTTCTTTTTGTTGGCTTCTGTGTCATCCACCGTTATTGACCACTAATTGTTTCCTTTGCACCTCTGTGTAAACAGGGTTATCTACTTCACCTCGTTGCCATTGTGACCTTTTGTTGCACTGCACAAAACACTTTTGTTTTAAGAGTGTTTTGTGCAGTTCAACCAAAATGTCACACCGACAACGTTGCTTGATTGCTTGATCTTAGTGGAACTGCACAAGAGGAGATCTTACTTCCTATCCGTTAAGGCGAATTTGGTTCAGATCTTCTTCTTGTGAGTTGTTTGAATTCCGCATCATGAGAGGTCAGTACTAGCCTTCTTTCACATGATTCTGCAGTGTGCTTTCATATGTTGTGCTACTTGTACGATAATGTTGCTTGATTTTAGTGAACTGCACAAATGGAGACAAGACTTCCAATCTGTATGTGCACCGTAATATCCCATTGAGGTAAGATAAGGATATTTCACAACTGCTGGCCTGTATTTTGCCACTTTCATCAGAAAATTAAGTTTAGTACTATACTTGTGCTCCCTAATTGACATGCCAAATCTTACATTGAAGGCGAAGCTTGTCTGTTATTGAACCAAGTGATGAAGGGGAAGAACAAGCGGAAGAAAAACAAAAATCAACTCCCGGTGCTGTAATGAAGCACTGGAACTGTGATGACACAAGTAATGATATAGTTTTGCATCTTAATTTATTGCTATGGCTGGAACGAGCAATTGTTTTGCCACTGATTTGATGCCACTCTTAATGTAATATGTAATTATCTCTACTTGTGCAAACAGGGATCTTCTTTGAAGATACCATATATTTTAGTGGAACTGCACAAGAAGATGTTGGAAACATTAAACTAATCGAGGAGTATATAGTAAGCATGGCCACCACCGTAGATAGCAACAGATGGTTCCGGAGAAGTGCTTCATCTGTATGCTCTACACAATAAGCCTCCTGACAAAGGTTGGTACTCGCCCACTGATTTCATCCATATGATTGAGCTTTGTCATCTCTATTGGTGTTGTGCTACTGTTTAGATACTGTCATGAAAAAGTGGTATTGTCCTTGAGAAGTGCTTCATCTGTGTTGTTTTAAATATTTCCTTTCCTTTTTTTCGAGCAAACAGGGATGCTAGCATTTAGTAGTCCTCTTGTCTTTGCACAACAGGATCATCTTCCTCTGAAGAAGAATATGGAGTACGTGAAGTGACTAGTTCCGATTATGCCAGGATGAAGAAGCCCTGTCTATCTTCTCATCAGAAGGAGCAGTTGAAGGATGGTTACATTACTCCCCACAAGACCAAACTAACTTCAGCTCAGAAGGACTGACAAATCTCCATTTTTTTGCTGTGATGCGCGAGTACAATGTTGTTCTAGGATTCTTTCTGGTGAGTTCCATTTTTCTAAAAGTGTGCTCTACATGGACCATGTATGTGCCTGTTGAAACTGTCAATTCATAGTACAGTTTGCTTTATACTAATCACTTTTTTGTATTTGTGCAAACAGGGGTGCTCAGCTTGATTTCAATGGGAACTGCACAAAATGTTCATGAATACATCGAATCATTCATTTCCACCACAAGAAAGGAGGTGCCGATAAGTTCAAGGCGTTGCAACATATAAGGGCGAAATCATACAAGCTACGCGCGAATTTGGTTGATTTTGGTGGAACTGCACAAAAAGAACAGCTGGTTTATTTAGCACGAGGTGCCATGTCAATGTCCGAACTGATGGCAAACCCTGCCCATTCCACAATCGTAGGCATTTGATATTTTGGAATGGGACAACCTTGTCAAATTTTGCTCATTGATTTTAGCAAGACATGCGTTTGATATTTTCGAATGGGACGCCCTTTGCTGTCAGCAGCGTCGATCAATTTTTTCTTTATTCTTTAGTTGTGAAGTAAATATTGCCTCTGACATGTGAGTCGCTGAGATGCATAATCATCGATTGTTTTGAATGTTCTCTATGAATTGCCAGGCCTGTGTGTTTGATTGCAATGTACAGAAACGCTAAAAAGCTGCTCAAACTCTTTGTACTCCTTCTGTTCCTTTTTACTTCGCACATTGTGAAAGTGCATACTTTTTTGTATAAGATTGGTCAAAGTAGAGATACTTTGACTGCAGACAAAACTTGTATGCACGACTAGAAAGGACCGGAGGGAGTACATGTGAAACTGCTGCAAACGAGGTGATCACCCTGGGAATAATGCTAGTACGTATTGTTTTGCATGTTCATCCAATGCCAGTGATACAGGAATTCGAACTAATCGAAATAAATTCATTCATACACGGTCGGATTTCATATAAACATGCCGGATTTCATTACATTTCATACATTCTTCAACTAAAAAGGGGTGCGCTGGAGGTATAATTAATTAACCGAAGCTACCCACCTGTGTCCCGCTGAGCCGAACAGAAGCTTCAGTGACTTAACTGCAGGTGCAGTTGCGTAACTGACATGTGGCCTGTTGGGCCCACGTGTCAGTCAGCCAACTGCACCAGCAGTTAAGTAGAAGCAGCGTTCTTCTCCAGCGCAGCTCTCCGACTCCACGTCGCCGCCAAGAAGCTAACCGGCCGTCAATGGTCAACCCGCCTAGCTTGGCTTCAACCGGAGGGTAGCAGCGGTGGCCTTACTTGGACCCGAGCGGCGGCGACCTACCGTGTTCTACTCTTCCTCGTTTTCTGTGTGGCGCGGCCTCGTTGGCAGCGGGGCGGGGCCTCGGCGGAGCCGGCGATGTCCTCTGTCTCGTTGCCGGCGGGCGGCGCCTCAGCGGAGCGGTGGAAATCCTCCCCCACGTTGCCGGCAGGGTGGGGCCTCGGCTGAGCCGGCGATGTCCTCTGCCTCGTTGTTGGCGGGGCGGGGCCTCGGCGGAGCCGGCGGTGTCCTCTGCCTCGTTGTTGGCACCGCGGGGCCTCGGCGGAGCAGGGCCTCGTCGACGCCAGCAGAGCGGGGACTCGTCGGAGCCGGCATTGTCCTCTGCCTCGTCCTCGGTCTCGCCAAACAGCGCCTCGCCCGCTTCATCGCCCTCTTTGCTAGCCTCTTTGTAGGCGGCCGCAGCCTCCGCCACCCGCATGCGGTACCGCCAGCGCTCGAGGCGGCCCTTGCGGGCGGAGCGGTATGAGTCGAGCAGCGCCTCCTGCTCCGCGGCGATCTATTCCTCCGCCTGCAGGTGCTCCTGGAGGAGATGGTGGTTGTAGGCGGCGTCGGCCTGCGCCTCCCGGAACTGCTCCTCACGCATCTGCCTCACCCTGTCCATATATTGGGCACGGGCCTCGCCGATGGTCATGGTGCAATGCACCGGCGAGGATGGCGCGGAGGAGGGGGTTGGCGCCGGATCGTCGACTACCATGTTCTCCATTGGGACGTCGTCGTCCTCCGGCTGCCTGCCGGCCAGCCGGTCGGTAGCAATGGCTGCCATCTCCTTGTGGTCCGTCGTCCGCCCGTCCCGAAGAGCGCTGGAGCGCGAGGAAGCCATGGTGGGCAGTAGTTGTATTGTGGACAGGAGAAAGGGAACGGATGCGGATGACTGCGGCTATGGCCGGCGCAGCAGTTTATATAGCAATGGTGGGCAGGCGGAGGGACGGACGTGTGGCGCCGGAGTAGCCGCCTCGGCAACCGTGTATCATTAATGTGGGCGGCAGATGACCGGACGGACGGCACTTGTGTCGTTTGAAGGCGGAGCAATCGCCTGCACCGAGAAGCGGGGCGGGCGGCGCTGACTGTTTCGGGCGGAAAGCGCGCGCGGGCGAGGAGATGACTTTACTTGGAGAGGATGACAATGGGGACCCACCAGGTCCATAGCCTCACGTACGCAAGTGCCTCCTTATTATATATATATACTATAATTTATTTTGCTTCCTCCTGGTTTCCTGACATCACGGTCCCACACCATTGTCAACCTATGTAGTAGTCAATAAACGAGAGAATTGCACAAGAAGCGGCCGACAGCTGGGACCAAGCAGCTCGAGCAGTATTTGTGTTTTTGAGGTGTGAGCACTGCAGAGTTTTTCGATGTTTAGCCCAGATATTAATTTTTCTCCTCTGAACAACAACGAAAACATCGCTGCAGGTATTAACTGGGCGGGCTGTGGCCCGTCTAGCCCAGGCCAGATATCCAGCCCAGATATTAATTTTTTTCAAGCTGAAAATGGCTAGCCCAGCTATACTTTTTTTAGGAATACCCAGGCAAGGTCAAGTTGTTATTCTCCGCCCCGCTGGGCTGCAAATCTTTCCTAGGAGGGATGCATTAGGCTTAACAAGAAAATGGGCTTTAAGAAATAATAAATGGGATGTAATTATAAAAACTGGGCAGTAACTATAAAAAATGCACCAAACACGTGATTACTTTATAAAATATTATTTTTGGATATTGAAAATTTTAATTTCATTAATTGTTGCGAGCGCAATGTTTCGTTGGATTTTTACGTAATATAAATTTATATTGAAATTGTATTTAATCTGACTAGAAATTTCGGGATAAAAATATTTCGGATCCCATCAAAATGTGGGAAATTTTATTGAATTCTGTTTTGAACGGTTGGTTGAAATGGGCTGTACTTTTAACAAACTGTAAATGGGCTGTAGTAAATTCCATTAGAATTCAAAAATGGGCTACACATTCTTACAAATCTCAAATGGGCTATAAGTTCTCTGCCACACACTTCTGGCCTTACTAAGTTGACGCGTCCCCTAAAAAACAGAGTTGACGCGTATGCAAGGCTTTGTCAACTTATAGTCAACACACGGTTCTAGCAGCAGTGGCCGTTGGATGTCCATCCAACGGATGCCGTGCTTCTTCTTCAATCTCGGATATTCTAGCTTCACCCGCCCAAAAAATGATTCCTCCCCCTGACATCTGGGGCGCACCGTTTCGGAAGCTGACCTGTGGGCCTACTAAGTTGACGTACCAAGGGCTTTGTCAACTTAGTCAATATAAACGATTCTAGCTGCAGTGACCGTACGATGTCCATCCAACGGCCGTCGTGCTTCTTCAACCTCTGGTCTTCTTGCTCCAGCCGCCCAAAGCAGCGCCGGTCGTGCCGCCTGCTCCTGCCTCCCGTGGCCGGCTGTGCTGCCACGGAGGCCTCACCGCCCCCTACTACTCCCACCGCTGGCCAGGCCATCCCTCCACTCACCCACACCCCCTGTTATTCTGCGGCGACGGCAGCGCAGCCGAACCAGTGAACCCTCGTACTCCTCTCCGCGTGTGCATCCACTGCCGCGTCTTCCCCGGCTCCGCGTCGTCCCCTTCCTAGGCCTCGCCGTCGTCCATCGCCCTGGTGCTCTCGGCGCGGCGTGGTCAACGTGGTCAAGGAACGACTTCCATCGGACGTGGACTGTACGTGGAGAGGCTGACAGTTGGGTCCACGCCAGCCGCAAGGAAGTGCCTCCTTATTACGCGCGAAATAATTATTCCTCCACCTGACAGTGGGGACCCACTAGACGGGCCACCGTATTTCGCGAAAAAAATGATTCGCCCCCTGACTGCTGGGACCCACGAGCTACATCTTCGCACGCAAGGAAGTGCGTCCGGGAAAAAAATGATTCGCCCCCCTGACTGCTGGGACCCACCAGTTACATCATCGCACGCAAGGAAGTGCGTCCAGAAAAAAACAATTTGCCCCCCGACTGTTGGGACTCACCAACTACACCTTCGCACGCAAGGAAGTGCGTCCGGGCAAAAAAAATTGATTCGCCCCCCTGACTGCTGGGAACCAGCAGCTACACCTTCGCACGCAAGGAAGTGCGTCTGGGCAAAAAACAAAAAAACAAAACGATTCGCCACCTGACTGCTGGGACCCACCAGCTACATCTTCGCAGGCAAGGAAGTGCCTGACAGTCGGGACCCACCTGGTCGAAGCGTATGTAGCGTTGTCATTCTGGTCGCGAACGTGTACGTACATACTGGTCGATGTAGAGGCGTGCACGTGTCGTAGTAGAGGCGCGCACGTATCGTAGTAGAGGCGCGCACGTATCATGTACATGTACGTACAGCGGCCAGGGTGCAAGAAAGAAAATACGGCCACGTATGTGTACATACGGGCAGGGTCTCGAACGCCTACTCGCGCATACTTACGGCCAGGGCTCGTGTACATGGCTGGGTCAGAACGGAGAAACAGCGTCGTCCTCATGTTCATGGGGAGGCAACAGAATGCGTCGTGTTCATGGGGAGGCAACGGAATGTGTCGTGTTCATGGGGAGGCAATGGAATGCGTTGTGTTCATCAGGAGGCAACGGAATGCGTCGTGTTCATCGGGAGGCAACGGAACGCGTGGGAGCCAACTGGCTGGGTCGGAACGGAATGCGTGGTCGTGTTCATCGGGAGGGCTTGGACGGAACAGGCGATGGAAACGAGGCCTGGCGTACCGTAGAACGGAGGAAACGGACCTCCTACGTTCGGAACGGGGTCCTGTTGATCGGGAGGGGTGTGGCGTACCGCAAAACGGAGGAAACGGACCTCCTATGGTCGAAACGGGGGTCCTGTTGATCGGGAGGGGTGTGGCGTACCGCAAAACGGACGAAACGGACCTCCTACGGTCGAAACGGGGGTCCTGTTGATCGGGAGGGGTGTGGCGTACCGCAAACCGGACGAAACGGACCTCCTACGGTCGAAACGGGGGTCCTGTTGATCGGGAGGGGTGTGGCGTACCGCAAAACGGACGAAACGGACCTCCTACGGTCGAAACGGGGGTCCTGTTCATCGGGAGGGGTGTGGCGTACCGCAAAACGGGACTCCACGGGATACTGTTCATCTCCACCGTCGACCTCCTCCAGCCTCCACGGGCTACCGTCGACCTCCTCCAGCCTCCACGGGCTCCTGTTCATCCAGCCTCCACCGCGCGCTACTCCACCGGCTACTGTTCAACCACCCCTCCACGGGCACCCCTCCACCGTCTACTGTTCATCCAGCCCTCCACACCACGGGGTCCTGTTCAACCACCCCTCCACGGGCACCCCTCCACCGTCTACTGTTCATCCAGCCCTCCACCACACCACGGGGTCCTGTTCATCCAGAGGCAACGCCACCGCTCACTGTTCATCCAACCCCCCCCCCCCGCAACGCTCACTGTTCATCCAATCGATCGGCTTCAGTTAGCAGCAGTAGCGAAGGAATCGCTCGATCGGGTTCAGTTAACAGCCATCGATCGATCGCTCGGGTTCAGTAACGCGTAGCCTGCAGTGCAATCGCTCGGGTTCAGTTAGAGCCCAACGCCTCGCTCGGGTTCAGTTAGAGCCAACGCCTCGCACACACGCGCGTACGTGTACGAGAGAAACGCGCATCGCTCGGCCCCCGACCTCCCACCGTAACCGGGAACTCCCCGAAATTTTCCTCCCCCTCGCTTCTACCACGGTTTTTTCCGTCATGGACGGCCCAAAGAATGTCATGCAGCTGCGTCTCCGGCCCGCCCAGGACGAAAAGCCCATTTTCTGTCATGATTTTTTGTCATAGAAGTAGGAGCCCACCACATCTATGATGATACCGGGTTTTTTCACAATTATCGTCATAGAAGTGTCATATGTATGACAGGAAAAAAATTCGTTCGGCCCAAAATGTCACGGATGTGTCTTTTTTTTTTGTAGTGCGGTATCCTGAACAGTGAGCATATATAAGCCATGGGATGAAACTAACCTCGATGGAAATAGCAATCGTTCCCAAAATTGTCCTGTGTAGGTACATCGAGAAGCATGTTAAGCACAACAGGCTAAACATCAACCAATATTATCCATGGCAGACAAAATAATCTCCAAAAGATAGCTTCAATGTGCAGGTTTAAGCACGCTAGTAAAGAAAAACAAGTGGAAAGGTGTGTTAACTGCAACAGGCCTAACATTTAACAACAAGCAAACATAGTCATTCAAACTGGTATTGTGCCGGTCTAAGTACACTGGTTATTCTTAAATAAAAATGGAAAGGCGTGTTAACTACAAGATGCAGCAACCAAATGTAGTCATCCGTAGTGGTATTGTTGAAACTGGTACTGATGAAATTGAACTGCACAGTTCATACTTGCACATATAGAACATCACGTTGTGAATAACTGGAATAAACAAGGCATACTACGAACAACCAAAGATAGCATTTGAAACTGGAAATTTGCTAACTACAAACAACCGAACAATCAAAAAACTTTAAAAGAGGCATATGCTAGCTATAACAGGCTTAACAGCAAGCAAATATATGCATTCCTATCGGCATGTTTAAAACTGGATTGATGAAATGTAATGCACAGTAAATAATTGCACATATAGAGCATCACATTGTGAACAACTGAAATAAACAAGGCATACTACAAACAATCAGATATAGCAATTAAAACTGGACATATTCTCACTACACTACAAAAGGGACTCGACAAAACAAATCATGGGTTTCCCCCTGTGAAGAGGCACGACAAAACAAATCATGGGTTTCCTCACTTGTCACAGATGGGCTCGTTCCCGTGGGAAGAGCACGGACCCTGGATGCGCTCCATGTTGTCGTAGATGGGCTCCTTCCCCTTGGAAGAGCATAGGGTGCCCTCCCTGATGTCGCAGACGAGCGCTTTCCCCTTGGAAGAGCAGATGGGCTCTTCCCCCTTGGAAGAGCCGGAGAGGGTTCCCTCCTCATGGTCGCCGTCGATGAGGTCTGACTTGGAAGTTGTGGATCCCAAGCCAGCGTCGCAGAATGTGTCCTTCAGAAATGACAAAAGGGGCTCGATGGCGATGTAGGATGGCAAATTATTGACAGCGAGCAGAGGAGATCAGCGGCGGGGCCATGGATGAGATCGATGGCGGTTGAACCCGAGGGGTTGGGGTGGGCCACTTAACCTATGACATAGCCCGCCTCAGGCTGTTGCTGTCGATGACCTCAATGTCGCAGCCGGCGGTCGAGACATGCCCGCATACTCTAGCCCGCTGCTTGAGTGCCTGCCGCCAGTAATGGTCGTCAGCTTCCTCGGCGACGTCGGGCGAAGAGACCGCGATACACCTCTTTTGGGCCAGACGCTCCTCGAGCTCCACAGGAAGCATAGCCGGGCTTAGGCTGCGACGCTCTAGAGTGGAGGATGGGGATTTTTGGAAAGAGGGAATTTGGCAGGCATCATCTAAGAAACTTAGGGCGGCCTAGGTAATGATATCGGTGGGTAAGCTGCACGAGCAAACCGGCAGATGTTGACAATGGAGGCCTTGCGGTGGCGACGGTAGGGACCTTGCTAGGGTTTTGAGCGAGGGAGGGTGTGTGTGTGTGTGCGCACGCCCGAGGAGGTTTTGGTGTGTGTGTGTGGAGGGGGGCGGGGGTGTTTGAGGAAATGATGCGGGTACTCAAAATTTTACTACGCGAGATTCAAACGTGGGAGTGAAATGCCGGGGCTATTAAAAATTTTGATGATGGTGCATCGCACACGATCCGGAGATAACAACCGTGTGTTATGAAACAGAAAAACCCTCAAGCCAGGCAGATATTTTCGAGGGATGCAGGTAGGATTGGGAACAAGAAACAACACACACGGTCGAAACACAATAACCATGTGTTATCAAACAGAAAAAAGCTGCGGGCGGGTAGATATTTTTGAGAGGGGAAGCCTCGTGGAGCCCAGTGCACATGGTTAGTTTGAGTGAACCGTGTCTGTTGCGTCATCCGAATGGTCTAATGTTCATAAATTTGGCGAAAAATGACGCGGGAGAGGGTCAGAACACGAACACACTTGCATGTGGACCAAATTTATGTATGGAAAGGGTGGTTTGATTTTCAAATACCAAATGCAACTTCGATGTGGCACCTATCTCGCAAAGCGCGCGGTATTGCTTGCCCCCACCCCCCCCCCCCCTCGTGTCGGCACGAAGGGAATCCTAAGCTATGATTGCATGCCTTCTCCCCCCCCAACCGAGGTTCACCTAGCAAAGTGCGAAGTAGCTAGCAGCCCCCCTCCCTCGTGTCGGCACGAAGGGAATCCTAAGCTATGAATGCACGCTCCCCCCAACCGAGTTTCACCTAGCAAAGTGCAAAGTAGCTAGCAGCCCCCCTCCCTCGTGTCGGCACGAAGGGAATCCTAAGCTATGAATGCATGCCCCCAAACCGAGGTTCACCTAGCAAAGTGCGAAGTAGCTAGCAGCCTCCCTCCCTCGTGTCGGCACGAAGGGAATCCTAAGCTATGAATGCATGCCCCCCCCAACCGAGGTTCACCTAGGAAAGTGTGAAGTAGCTAGCAGCCCCCCTCGTGTCACCATGAAGGGAATCCTAAGCTGTGAATGCATGCCCCCCCAACCGAGGTTCACCTAGCAAAGTGCGAAGTAGCAGCCCCCCCCCCCACACACACACACACTTTCAATCGGCGGGCCAGAGAGGCATATCTCACCAAGATGGATCGTAAAACGGACCAAGAATAATCCACCTTGGTCGTACAACCTCTCTCTTGTTGTTGGTCAAAGTGATGGCCGTCCATGCGACCCCGGAGATGGGCTAGCTCGCCAATAATCACGCAAGTAGCTAGTCCCCGAAGACAACCACTGCATGCGTGTGGGCCAAACATATGTATGGAGAGGTGTGTTTTTGAGTAACAATGGAACAACTTTGATGTGGCACCGTGATTTCAAACTAGAAATCCCCACACTGAGTGAGGGTTAGGTTGACGATGCATATGTATGTTACACCACAATTCAAGCCAATGATGGGGATTCATGCATGCATGCGTGCATAGTATATGCGCTCAAACTTAATTAGGTCTGAATCTCACCATGACCTATACTACGATAACACGAACCAAATGAAGAATCCGCCATGGTAACCTATCTTGTTGTCGGTCAAGGTGATCATGGATGTCCACAGGGGCCCACAAATATATAGGCTTGTCGCCGATAACCATGCGAGGGAGTGTTCCATTCGAAGGCAACCACTACATGCATATGTATGGAGGTGATGCGTGCATGCATGTTTGAATACCATTTCACAACATTGATGTGGCGCGTGCGTCAAAAATCGTACACTAGCTCCCCACATAGAGCGAGATCGGTTCATGACGTGTCATTGTACTAGCCACTTTGACTCGATGGGAGGGATTCATGCGTACACATGCATGTGTGTGTGCTCAAACTATATCATGCATGTCAACCCAGAGCATGACCTATATATATACCGTATTACAAGCAAAAAAATAATCCCCTCCTAAGTCAAATTAACCTCTATTGTTGTCAGGCAAAAAGTAGTGATGGACCAAGCGGGCCCACAGATGGAAAGCATCGATATCGCTGATAACCGCTTAAGCGGGTGCGAGAGGACAACCACCATTGCTTTGCATGTGGGCCAAACATATATATGTTGAATACCCAAAATGCACAACTTTGATGTGCCACATGCCTCAAAAACCGTAAACCATGCACCCACACAGAGCGAGGTTCATGAAGCGTACTACATATGATGGTCCCGTTCCATCTCTTCACCACATATTATATGCTCCTGTCGTAATATGTACAACCCAAAATAATCCTCATCGATGGTGAAATTAATTAACCTCTCTTGATGTAGGTCAAAGTGATGCATGCATGCATCAACGATGGCCTCGTGGGCCCACAGATGGAAGCGTCACACGTGAGTGTCCTAGCTAGGATAACCACTGCGTGCATGCATGTGGCCCAAAGAAGTGTTGTGTGATGTTTGAATAGCCAATTTCAAAATTTTGATGTGGCACGTGCCTCGGAAATCGAGAAGTCCCGACAGAGTGAGGTGTACTTGTTCACGGACGCGTACGTATAGTATATATGCTAGTCCCCTCCCACCTCTTCGACGTGTACTATATACCACCATAACACAAACAAAAAAGATTCTACCTTACTGGTCAAATTAACCTCACTGCCGGCTGTTCGTCAAAGTGATGGACGACGACCTTGCGGGCCCACAGAAAGCGTCACACGCGAGTATCGAATGTCGTGTAGGACAACCATCGACTGCATGTGGCCAAAACATGTATGTATGAAAGGGTTGTCTAATGTTTTAAATAACGAATTCACGACTCTGATGTGGCACCGGCCTGCCTAACAAAACGGCCAACCCACACGGTGGCTCACAACTCGTAGTGTACTGCGAGCCACCCGCCACCCCGAGACGCACACACCCACACACACACACCGCGAATCCACCGCAACTACGATGCATGTTAAATTAATTATCCCGCGGTGAACATATGTTACCAAAGGAGGGACGTTTTAATTTCAAAAAAACAGAGATCATTGAGACGTTTAGTACATTAATTGATTGATTTTCTACAGGTATAATGTGCAAAAATCAACTTTGAGCTACATGCACATGTGATAGTGCACCTAAATGGATTGCAAAAACACATGTGCCTCACTGGGTGCATGTTTACTCCCCGCGCAACAAAATTTCAAACATTGAGAATCTTGATTTTTAAATTCTAGTACATCCAAAACATATTTGAAGTTCATGAAACTTATCGTGTTGTCATATGGACACCAATACAAAGTGGCATTGTTCCTTTTTTGTCAAATTTGAGACCAGTTTTGATGTAATCTTTATCTAATTACAAACGGGAGATTATTAATAATTGGGAACCAATATCCCAAACGGATTATTTATTCGAACCCTGAGCGTTACACCAACAATGGATACGTGCCATGCTTCGGTTAAGCAATAAAGCGACGGCACTAATCATCCAAATAGAAAAACAATATACATGCCGCCGCGCGACCCGTGTGCCATGCGAGTAGGCGTGAGTTGACGGGGTGCATGCGAGCAGTCCACCGTGCAGGCAGACTGGGAGGCGTGCTTGCAGGTGTGTGAATTGACGGAGACGTGCTCGCTGTGCAGTGTCATCGGGAGGCGTGCGAGTAGCTGTGTGAAACTTTGGTAGGCATGCCAGCAGTCTGGTGCGTAGGCTCACTGGGAGGCAAGCCATCGGTTTGACCGCCGCCCGCCTCTCTCCCACAACTCCCGCTACTCCATATTAATGGTGCGCCCGAGCGGCCGCACCCCCCATCCTCGCCACACACACAATCCTCTCTCTCCGCCTCCATCCTTGACGCCGCTCTCAGTCCTCAAAGCCGTTAGTGTATGAGGATGCCGCCGAAGTGCCCCATCGGAGGGAGTGGCGACGCCGGGGCTGCTAAAGCATTGGAGCATGGCGTGGAGATGGAGACAAAGGTTGCCGTCACCGCCGGCACGTTATCGCTGCACCCTGACATCGTCGACGGCGTCGATCTTCCATAGCCGGAGGCGGAGTTCCACACTAACTCTGGTGACGACCCCGGCAACGACTCCGACGACCACTCCAGTGACGACTCTGACGACGACGGATAGCTGGTTAGTCATCTATACCCATTTATCTGTCAAATAGATCATAGGGTTTCTCTGGTTACTCCTGCCTCTGCCTTTTTGGAATGGAAATCCTATGGTTATGTTCTCCCAATCCATGAAATCTGAGTAAGTTTCGTTAGATCCATGTAGTGCATTGATTGTTTGAATGGTACAAGTGATAAGTGATTAGTTGTTTCATCTGTGCAAATGATTTCTGCTAGTAATCCGACTAGGGTTAGTGTTCGTGCTAATAGTTCCTCGCCAGGACTTGACAATTGATTTTGAATGACCTATATATGTTTGTGCCCTTATTTTCTTCAAGATTGGTCTGTACATAGACGACTGCGCTTAAAAATCGAACCATAATATCTGGATAGGTATAAATAAGTAGCCATAAATTCCTAATCCCACTTCACGGCATGTAACCATTGATTTGATGCCAAATTTGTTTACTATTTGTATAAGTGTTGTCTGACGATGTGCACAGCGAGGATGAAGATGGCCAGAGGAGGTACAAGAGGCAAATCCAGAGGGAGCTTTATGCGGGAATGCATAACAGGCGTATTAGGACCTGGAACGGCGGCTATCGATGCCCATTTTGCAACCACAAGCTTCATGCTGCGTATCTAAGTGTTTTGGCGCATGCAAGAGGACGGGTTGTTGGCTCCTTCAAGTAGAAGTATTCTTGCATGGTGGCGCACGGCGCGTACGCCGAGTACCTGGAGAAGCTTCAGGATCATGCCGTCATGTGAGATGAGATGTGGGATCGAACTATGTACGCTTGAGTATGCTTAATGACGGTTGAACTATATATGTACTTAAGGTTGAACTATGCTTGTGTACGTGTACGCTTATTATCTATGTCTTAGTATGTTTAATCTATGTTTACTTATGGCTAACCGTGGGATATGGATGCAATCAGTTCGGTTGATGGAATCTACCTCCGTCTTGGTTTATTGGTCCCCTTTGTAATTTGTGTTAAATTTTGACCAAAGGTTTAACTGACAAAATGTTAGTGCAGGTTAGCAAAAATTATATCGTTGGACGGGTATTTGAGCATAGTGTTCAATGATATAATTTTTTGTGACATGCATAAACATTTCTTAGTTAAATATTTGGTCAAAATTTGGTAAAAATTACAAAGGGGACCAATAAACCAGGACAGAGGTAGTACGTCAATCACACACGGTTCCCAAAATTAGAACCGTGTGCAATGACTTTCATTTTGCCTGTTGCGTCAATCACACACGGTTGGCTCTAGCAAACTCTCGCCTCCAAAATTCTTTGTGGGACAGAAAACCCTCACCACCCAATTCAAAAAAGAAAAAAGAAAACCCTCACCATCCCCACGTCACGAAAAGCCTCACCCCGCCCGCCACCCCCTCCGGTCCCCATTCACACCTGCACAAGCTCCTCCGCGTCTATGCATGGCACCGCCTATCGTGGCGGTAAACACTTAGCTCGACGCATGTCGCCGCCGCCAGGCTGTCGGCAAAGCCCACCGCATTTCGCCACTTCCGCTTGCCGTCGCCTATCGCCATCGACTTTCTTGACGCTGATCGTGGTCGACCCAGCTCCGCTCGGTTGAGGAATTTGCCGTACTGAGGGTTCTTTCTCATGGACAACAAGGTAACTAATTTAATGAGATGTTATCTCATCTCTTATCCCAGGTCATCTGCCTCCTTTAATCACCCAGACGAAATTACCGTGAATTCATTTTTATCCGAGCTGATTTGAGGGTTCTCTTCCGTTCACAGTGTACAGTGCGCGGACACATCAAGACCTTGCGGCCTCCGCCAGACATTCCATCTCACCGTACCAGATGACTTGAGGATGCGCGCGGTATGTTCAATCTCACCCTAAATCGGCTGGCATGGCCTACTTTCCCGAACATATTCTAAATATTATTACATTTGGATAAAAGGTGCCACATGCACCACATACGTCAATGGGGATTTTCCCCCCTCTTCTTTCTATATTAGGCAAATTAATGATGTATTGTTCTTTCGATTACTCTCATATTTCCATGACATCATGTTTACCCTATCTGTTTAATTATAAATTTTTGTCCTTCGATTTCCACTGCTGTACAGTTCTTTCAATTTGGGCCCATATTACCATATTTTCTTTAACAATCCTACCATTTTCTGCAGCGCGTCCCTTGCTATGCAACAGAATCTGTAGTGCACAATCTTCCCCTTTACATAAATCAAGACTGCAGGGATGTCATACTGCACACAAACCATGGATTTACAGTCGTTGCTACTGTAAGACTTGATGAACGTGGTGACTCCTATTTTGGCACTGGCTTTTGGAAAAAAATTCTAAGTTTTATGAACTAAAAGCTGGCACTATAATTGCACTACACATAAAAGGGCCTGGTCATGAGATATATGGTAACTTCCCCGAGGATCTCATCCGTCCAGACTTTCTTTGAAGTAAGTTTTCTTTTCAACTATCTGCATGTTGCCTTACCCAGCAATATCAAATGAATTGTGTAGTATTTAAGCATCCAACTGTTATTCCCTTTTCTAACTATATTCCTACCTAATGACTTGTAGTTACCATACACTTTTCTATTGCCCTGTTTTAACTAAATATTCCATGTACTCCCATTTCTATCAGAAAGCGCCGCTGACAAGGAGACTCTGGAGGTGGAGAACGGGGCTGCCAACAAGCAGAGGCGGGGCGAGCTAGAACCGCAAGCGACTCCACCAGGCCTAGACTTCATCAGCAGCCTCCCCGATGATATGTTGACAGTCATCATCTCCCTCCTCCCAATCAAAGATGGGGCGCGGACAACCGTCCTTTCCCGGCGGTGGCGCCCCCTATGGAATTCCAGCCCTCTCGACCTCATGGACACCCACGAGCTCTGCCATGGCTATCGCAAAAGCTTGGATGCGTTCTCCAAGATCCTCGGCAGTCACCTTGGCCCAACCAGAGGCCTTAGAATGTCACACCCTGCATTTTGTAACATGTCATTTGCATTAATAAAGCATGAAAATTTGGACCAACAAAAAAAACTTTTGCATTATTTGGCTTTTTATTTGGAGTTGGTTTTCTCTCTGTGATTTTCAAGTGCTCTTTAAAGTCAACTACTCCACTTTATATACTTCATATCCCTTCCCCAAACTTCTGCCAATGACCATGCCATGTGTATAGTGCAATATAGTATTTTCTTACAAAAATAATTTGGCCAAAAAGTATTTTCAGAAATTAGTTTCCAAAAACCCCTGAATTGAGGTTTGCACTACAAGTACTTGATTTGGGGTATAAAAATATTTCAAAGAGTATATTTGAAACCTATTAGATGTAGGATTCCCATAAACCACAAAAATATAATTTTAGAAGTTATTTTCCTATTTTATTTAAAAGCTTTTTCTTAAGGCCAGAAATGGTCTTTAATAGGGAAAACATATTTTATTGTTTCAAAAATATTTGACAAAAATCAGGGAAACTCAGTAGACATATATTTTCCATATATAAGAGTTTCAACACATGGTCATGTTCAAAATATTAGACAAAACCTCCCAAAACCATTTCTGCCCATTTCAAGGATTTGAAATATTTCTACATGAAATATTTTCATAAAAATCCAAGTAAACTCCAGCAAGTCACAAATGCATATTGTGAACACCTTGCAAAGCCTCACCTCAATTAAGGTCATTTTGGTTCACCAAAATGCCCCAAAACCCTCTCTGGCTAAAATCAAATTTGAACAACTTTGTACTACCAACTTTCTCTCCTTGACCCCAACTTTTGTGATCATGTTCATATGACCAAATGAGGCCACTACACCAAGTGGTGCATCAAGGGGAAATGATTTGCTCAACTAGATCTGCACAAGTTCATTTCTGCTAATTTCTAGGGTTTACAAAAGTTGCATTGGCAACTTTGCCCAAATGAGCTCAAAATTGGTGGAAGACCCTAATTACATGTGCGATTTCACCCTGTGAAGTCTCATGGTAAAAGGAAATCATCTACTTGCCCAAACCACCATCAAACACCTTCTGGCAGAATTTCAAAATGCTTGTTTCAACCCCTTCCAGTAATCTCCATGAGCTGATATCTTTACCATGACCCCTCCTAGTCCCCCTCTAGCACCTGTGTGCTTCTCTGCCCGAGGAAGCAATGATGGAGGGGGAGAACCACATTTTTCTTCTCTGGACAGTGGATTCCTCCCTCTCTCTCGGCCTCCTTCTCTCCCCTCAGCTTTCCAGAGCATCCAAGGCTCTCCCCAGCTTTTGCCCATGCCCCCTACAGCTGCCAGACGCAAGTGGACACGCGCGGACACGGGAAAGCCACGGATGCCGGCCAAGGTCGCGCTCTGGAGCGCCTGGCAGGGCACCCGACCATTGACGTCGCGTCCCCCGACCACCTCGAGCCTCCCCCGCGCGCCAGTCGATGCCCCTCGACGTCCACTCCACGCCAGCAGGCCGCCCACTTGCTCCCGTGCCCTCCTCTCTCTCTCTCCTGCAGCTCGCGCCAGAGCGCCGCCCTACTCGGCCAATGCTCGCGCCGCCCCTGTGGCCCGCCCGCAGCTCGTCCCGCTCCTCTCTCTCCCTGGCACCCTAGACCACTCCCACGAACACCCCCGAGCCCTCCATTCCCTCTCTAACGGCTACCCGAGCCGATCCCGTGGGCACCCGTAGGCCGCGCCCACGGTGGACCTCGGCCAGCCTATATAAGGCGACCCCGAGCCTCTCTCTCACTCCCTGTCACTCCCCCATACTCCTAGTCAACCTCCCGCACCACCCATTCGTCTCCAGAGCCGCTCGAGCTCGAGATCGAGCTCGAGATCCGCCGCCTCGGCTCATCGGCGTTCGCGCGGTACAGGCCTCCTCCGGCCCCGTTCTCTCTCGATCTGGAACCGCGCGGCATCACTGACCCTTCCCCTCTCTTCCCCCACTCTTTTTGCAGCCGGAAACGGCCGGAACCACCGACGCCCGAAGCACCTCTGCCACGTGACCTCGTCGCCGGCGAACCAGGCTGCTCCGGCGACCACCTCCACCACCACCTGAACGGCAACATCCCCCTGAGTCCAACCGTGCCACCCGCTCGACCTGCCGTGCCCTGTAGCGTCGTCGGTGAGCTCGCCGCCCCCTCTGGTCGCGAGGTTGGAGATGACAGGCGGGCCATGCCTGTCATCCTCACCTCTCCTCGCCCCTCTCTCTCTCGCTGACGCCCGGGCCCGCCCGTCAGGTTTGAAAACCTGGCGCGCGCGCGCCGGCTCGCTTGGGCTAGATTCCCTCCGGGCCTACTGCGCTGTGGCCTTTCTGGCCCAGTGGCACAGTGCCCTCTTGCTTTTTCTTTTCTGTTCAAAATTGCAAAAATTCCACAGGATTAAATAAATATCCAAATGCAATAATTCCAGCTCCTAAATTCTTGTAAAAATCTCACCTATTTAATGGTGTAACTTTCATACATGCCCAACCAACTTTTCTGTGCTGTTCAAATTTAAATTCAAATTTGAGCAATTAAATCCTTGTTTGAAAATCCATTGCTCTGTCCCTGTAGCTCCAAATCCAAAAATAAGAATTTTCCCCTTCTTAGTTTTAACCCTAGTATTTAACAAAAATGAGTTGACATTTTTCTGAGCACTTTGGTTTTTCTGTTTTATTATTGCCTTATTTTTTCGTTATTATTTTCCGACGATAGATTGCGTTGCTGACGAAGGAGTTGGACCAGAAGACTTTGAAGACCCAGAAGACTTTGCTGAGCCAGGCAAGCAGCCCTTTGACCATGTCTATGAAACCCTTTTTTGCATGTCATATAGCACCATATTGTTGTGCAACGGAATCATGATGAGGTGGTAACCACTTTGATGGGTTGCCTCCGATACTTCCTTGTTGATACTTGCATTATGCATGACCCTACCTTCCTATGAGGGTTATGCCGGTGGGAGTAGATAGGATGCTAAAGTAGTTGCTACGCAAAAAGGGACGGGAATATGCATGGTGATGGAGACAAAATATTTTCAAAAGACTTTTCGAAAACCCTGTCGGGTGCCACTTATGCCCGAGGGAGATAATGAGTTGGGTAACCACTTGATGACAAAGTGGTGTACCGAGGCAAGTGTGTGTGTTGTTTTCAAAACGGATTGGTTTAAGTTGCGACCGTTATTCCAACCTTACATGCGCAACCACTCTACCCTTATATGGGAAAGGGCATTATTGATTACCTAGGCCGATACTAGCTTGGAGCCCACATAACTAGTGACGGGAGAGTTGTTGTTGCGCTCTCTCGGGACGGGGTCATGCCAGGTAGGGCGGCCATGACTGTTTTCACAGGGCACCGGACACACCGTTGGTACCCCGTGCTTGTGGTATGTGATGAATATGGGAGCGAGGCTCCATAATTTTAAGATGTGAAATGTTGGGCATGGGGGGTTACTACCAATCGAGTGGACTCTATGTTAGTGTCGTCTAGGGAAAGATAGTGATCGGGTGCTTACCCCGGGTACTTGAGGTACCGCGGGTCGTGGATGACACGAAAGTTCCCCGGATCTTGTGGGTAAAGTGTGCAACCTCTGAAGAGTGTAAAACTATTCGAATAGTCATGTCCACGGTCAAGGACAGTTGGATAACCGCTCTTGGGCTACGTCCACATGTTTACAAACCAGTGTGTGTGTTGGGATAAGTGGGAAGAACTACTTGGGTCAAGTCAAAGGACTTGACATGATTGAGTTGGGTTGATGCCCACTCCATTTATGTTGATATCTGTAACCAGTCCCTATGGTTACGTGAATTTGTATGATGCATGTTTTACCAATTGATGAACATGTCATAGCACAACAAAACTAGCTTTCTGCAAAAATTTACCTATATCATGCATTGTTGTATCTTGAACCAAAACATGGGTTGCTTGCGAGTACATTCAAAGTACTCATTGGCTTGCCACTGGTTATTTAATTGGCCAGGCATGGAAGAACAGGAGTTCGAAGAAGAGTTCTTTGGAGACGAACATGCGAACTAGGACGTTTCCCAGTCAGAATGCCTGTAGGTTAAGGCAGATGGCATGGGTTCTACTTATCGACAAAGATTTCCGCTGCTTAAGTTTATTTAGTGTTCAGCCCTTGTGGCTTTTTCTATGTAAGACTCGACCATAATGGTCATAATTTGTGTAAGACGATATGTATGGATGTAAGACTCTTGTTATTCAGCTTCTGTGTGTTCAGTGAGCATTGATCTCTGGGATCACTGTACACGTGCATTTGGCGATCATGACTTATGAGTCGGGGTCCCCACATAGAATGGGCAAGTTCCGTTCTAACGGCAAGGACCGAGCCAAGCTTGACGACTGGTTTTGATCCCCCGCCCTAGATCAGCTCAAGGAGCTCACTTTTGATGATGGGCATATGCGGTCGCTGCTAACGTCCGCACTCTGCCTCGTGCCCACGCTGCGCATCGCCAAGTTCAGGAACTGCCACCCCCCCTAATGACGCACCCGCTCTTATTCTACCAGGACTGAAGCACCTCGAACTCGTCGCCTTCTGCCTCTCAAACAATGACATGGAGCGCCTGCTCCATGGCTGTGCTGCACTCAAGTACCTTTGTCTTCAGGCGATCAATGGGTTGAGTACCTTCCACATCACCTCCATGACTCTCCGGACTATTTATGTGTGTTGCTGGTGCGGTAAGAAGACATCACAAGATGTGTACCACGGTATGGTCATTGAGGACAGACCTGCACTTGAGAGATTACTTGTAGTTGATCAAGAAGGTCCAACAAGAATCAATGTCATTTCTACGCCGTAATTGACAGTGGTGGGCTACTCGTCTGACAAATACTCCAAACTTGTTATTGGATCCACACCCGTTCATTTACAACAGCCGCCTTCTACCTCTCATTCTACAAATTAACATTATTTCTAATTTTGAAGATGTTTGTTCTTCTTCCATTCAGAAAATGATTCCGACAAGCTTGACCCCAAAACTGCGCACAGTGAAGGTCTTGGCACTAGAATCTATCGGCCCCAACCTGGAGCAAGTTGTCAGTTTCCTAAGATGCTTTCCGTGCGTGGAGAAGCTATATATCGAGGTGATGTTCCTTTCCTGTTAAATGTTAACCATAAGGGAGTTCAATTTGTGACACCTTTTTCCAAGTTTACAATGACAATGTACTATGATTTCTGAAGGATTCTTTTGGAGGATTTCAGTACATACATGTCCCCCCCCCCCATATTGGTTGCTTGATCCATATGGTTACAATCAATAAGCATTTCTCCTTTGGATTCATCTGTACTAGTTTTCTTAGGGAGCTTTTTATCCACTCCAACCTCTTGTGAAGAAGGCTACATTTTTCTAGAATGTAATCAAATGCCCATGTTAATCATGTCAGATCGAAGATGGCATGTTAGTGCATTTTACAAAGCCTGCAAACCAAATATGCCTGTAGTAATGTTCAAAACTGCATGTATGCACTAACACGTTTTTTTGTTTGAAGATAAGATTAGGCCCAGTGGTGGATAATGTGATACAAGATAACAATCATGTTGAATGCCAGATCTGCATCTCTCAGAAATTACTTTGAACTCCTACCGAGGGACCTTACCGGAGATTATATTCGGCAGGTTCTTTGTTCTCAGAGCAAGGGTGCTGAAGGAAATGAGGTTTGCCCTACATTTCGCAAAAATGAATGGTTTGTTGATCAGCGCCGGCGCCTGCGGCAGAATGGAATAGGCTCCAAAAATGCCGAATTTCATTTTGGAACTTCAGATGACAGAGTAATCGGAAGTCATCGTGTCAACCCCATACATGACTTCTCAGTGGCTGACCCCTTTGCAAAAATTGTGAGGTTTCGAAACCAGACTTAGAGGTGGTAATATTAGTTTGAACCTCTCTAATATCCATGTTCAGCGGATCAGCGCGAGCATTTGCAGCTGATGAGCTGAATTTCATTTCTAATATCAGTTTGAACCTTGTAATCTTCGAATTTGAGCCATATAACTCTAGAATTTGAACCTTGTAATATTTCAAGCTTTTGTGGTACAATCGTTGAAATGGCATCGTATGAGACTCGTATATTGGTAGCACTATTTTGACCCATATATGCAATGGTCTTAGGTTTTATTAACCATTCTCGAATCTGTTTACCTTGTCGATCTCACAGCACATGATTTGTATAGCTAACTCGACTGCGATCTTCGACATTATTACACACAGTTGGTTTCTTCCACCATGTGCCCTGTAGAGTGCAAAATTAATTATCGCACTCGAGTGTCCATCATCACCCTTGTGTGTAACTTTGACCTCATCACCCACGGGTAAACTTATGACCGAAGTCATTCCACACACTTCATTTTTACAAAGCTTTTTGCCAATAAACGCCCACGATTTGTCCCTCTTCTAGCCGACGCGTGGCCAAACTAGCCGAGCGGGAAGCTTGCGCGGTAAACTGCGCGGTAGCGCGGGAACTGGCTCACTGATGATACATTTGGCGTCTCTTCGAGCCCACGCGTGCGGTGCGGTATTGTCAAGCATGCACTGGAATCCTCCACTGTGAACGCCGTGACAAGACGTGACGATTACAGGCCGGCCGGCCCCCATTTATTACAGCGGCCATTTAACCCTTGTGTCTCTTCAACCTTTTGATTGCGCCCCACCATTGCAAGAAGCACACCCACCACGAGAAATTCTTAGAGGGTATCCTACGCAGCTCCAATGGCGCTCCGAGCGGCTGCCGATGACGAGCAGCAGTTCACCATGCGTGCCGTGGTGGACACCCATAGAAGGTTCATGGACCTCTCGGTGGTGTACACCAACGACCCGGTCTGGGTGGAGCAGTCCATCCACATCATGGAGCTGTTTCTTGCCGAGGAGAAGTACAAGGTGGGCGGGTTCGACCTTGAGTACACCCGCCCTCGTGCCAGGTCTCGTCCCAAGGTCCTCCTCTAGCCATTTCATAATTGGATATCGTCATTCCTTACGAGCGTTTTGCTAGGTTTGTCAACAGCCCCCACTACATGTTCGCTACGGTGGACATCACCAATGATGTAAAGGCGCTCGAGAATTCAGGCATCACTTGCCAGAATCTTGTCGACATCCGGGGCCAATACAAGATTTGGGGCAGCAAGGAGCATGAGAAGGACTCACTGGTTCACCTCGCCGAGGCCATCATCGACCCCTACTACAGAGACATGAAGGATTCGTGTAACAAGGACAAGCGTGCCTGGCACTCGGCCTGGATGGAGAAACTCGACAAAGCTCACGTCGTGTACGCGGCCAAGGAGGCGTACATGAGCTACGACATGTACAGGCGGATCGTTGACATGAGGAAGTGCCTCCTTCCCCAAAACGGCCAGGGATCCAGCCGGAAGCTAAGCAATGGCAAGCGTCGTCGCATCAATAAGTAGATGATTAGATCCTCGTTTCTCCTAGCTTAGTATGCATGTAATTGCTTACTTTGGTGTGTGGAAATGTTATGTGTGTAGTCACTTGTGTAATTGTATGCTTAATTTGGTTATGCAATATTGTCTTTTGAAGTATATATGTTGATGCTTTGTAGACATAGCATAGATGTTGTGCGGACAAAGAAAATCACATCGCACACGGACTAAACAATGGAACCCGTCAGTGATGTTTTCATCAATCACTCACAATTGTATACCAGCAATCGTTTGCTCACAACACACATGACTTGTTAGCAGTAATCGCCTGTGTTGTTATCAGTCTTCGCACACGTTTCCGATTACAGACCTGTTTGCCGCGTATCGCACACATCTTGTTAAGTTGAACCGTTTCTATTCTCTTGTCTCAACGCAAACAGTTCATCTGAGTGAACCACATGCCTTATATCGCACACACCTTGATCTGGCTAACCGTTTCTTTTGTGTTGCCTAATCACAAACAGTTCATTCGAGTGAACTGTATGTTGTATATCGCACACACCTTCATCTGGCTGCCCGTTTCTTTTGTTCCTCCTCACCGCAAATAGTTAATTGAACTGAACCGTGTTTGATGCATCCTCCATCGCAAACATTTTGCACCTTTTTTGACAGGCTTTTTACACCATCGTTTGCGATTATTGCATCACACACAATTTCGTCGAAGGGTCTCTGATCGTAGTGTCGCGTTAGCAGCATCCTGTAGTAGTGCCCTAGTGAGCCTCATCTTGACAAGCTTGTTGATCAAAGATGGTTAAGGTTTCCTAACCATGGACATGAGTTGTCATTTTATAATGGGATCACATCATTAGGAGAATGATGTGATGGACAAGACACATCTGTTAGCTTAGCATATTGATCGTTCAGTTTTATTGCTATTCCTTTCTTCATGTCAAATACATATTCCTTCGACTATGAGATTATGCAACTCCCAGATACCGGAGGAATACCTTGTGTGCTATCAAACATCACAACGTAACTGGGTGATTATAAAGATGCTCTACAGGTATCTCCGAAGGTGTTTGTTGGGTTGGCATAGATCGAGATTAGGATTTGTCACTCCGAGTATCGGAGAGCTATCTCTGGGCCCTCTCGGTAATGCACATCATAAGAAGCCTTGCAAGCAAAGTGACTAATGAGTTAGTTGCAGGATGATGTAGATATCGACGATTAAATCTCGGGCAAGTAACATACCGATGGACAAAGGGAATAACATATGTTGTCATAACAGTTCGACCAATAAAGATCTTCATAGAATATGTAGGAGACAATATGAGCATCCAGGTTCCGCTATTGGTTATTGACCGGAGAGGTGTCTCGGTCATGTCTACATAGTTCTCGAACCCGTAGGGTCCGCACGCTTAACGTTCGATGACGATATTGTATTATATGAGTTATGTGATTTGGTGACCGAATGTTGTTCGGAGTCCCGAATGAGATCACGTACATGACGAGGAGTCTCTAAATGGTTGAGAGGTAAACATTGATATATAGGACGATAGTATTCAGACACCGGAAGTGTTCCGGAGTGTATCGGGTATTTATCCGAGTACCGGAGGGGTTACCGGAACCCCCAGGGGAGGTATATGGGCCATAAGAGGGGAGCACACCAGCCCACAAGGGGTGGCGCCCCCCCCATCTTGGCATGTGGCCGAATTGGAGAAGGAACAAGGGGGGTTCGCCCCCTTCCTTTCTCTCTTCCCCCTTCCTTTCTTCTCTCGTGGAAAAAGGAAAGGGGGGCGCCACTTGGGGAAACCCCAAGTAGGATTCAGATCATACTTGGGGCGCCCCCTGGCTGCCTCTCCTCCCCTCCCACCTATATATATGTGGGGAAGGGGCGCCTAGAACACACAACATCAATTGGTAGGCGTGTGCAACGCCCCCCTCCATAGTTTACACCCCCGGTCATATTCTCGCGGTGCTTAGGCGAAGCCCTGTGCGGATCACTTCACCATCACCCTCACCACGCCGTCGTGCTGACGGAACTCATCTACAACCTCGGCACCTTGCTGGATCAAGAAGGCAAGGGACGTCACCGAGCTGAACGTGTGCAAAACTCGGAGGTGTCGTACGTTCGGTGCTTGATCAGTCGGAGCTAGAAGAAGTTCGACTATACATCAACCGCGTTGTCAAAATGCTCCGGCTTTCGGTCTACGAGGGTACATAGACACACTCTCCCCCCCCCCCCCCCCCCGTTGTTATGCATCTCCATGGATAGATCATTGTGTGTGCGTACAAATATTTTTGTTTTCCATGCAACGATTCCCAACAGTGGTATCAGAGCCAGGTCTATGCATAGATGATATGAACGAGTAGAACACAAAGAGTTGTGGGTGGTGATAGTCATACTGCTTACCACCAACGTCTTATTTTGATTCGGCAGTATTGTGGGATGAAGCGGCCCGGACCAACCTTGCATGTCCATTCACATGAGAATGGTTCCACCGACAGACATGCAATTAGTTTTGCATAAAGGTGGCTGGCGGGTGTTTTGACCTAGAAAAAATCAGAAGGAATCTTTCAGGACGAAGCGCCGCCGTCTCGAGGCGGAACCTGGGCAGAACCAATCTAGGGCTCCGGCGGAGCTGTTCTGCCAGGGAAACTTCCCTCCGGGAGGGGGAAATCGAAGCCATCGTCGTCAGCAACGATCCTCTCATCGAGAGGGGGTCAATCTCCATCAACATCTTCACCAACACCATCTCCTCTCAAACTCTAGTTCATCTCTTGTATCCAATCTCTGTCTCAAAACCTCAGATTGGTACATGTGGGTTGCTAGTAGTGTTGATTACTCCTTGTAGTTGATGCTAGTTGGTTTATTTGATGGAAGATCATATGTTCAGATCCTTAATGATAATTAATACTCCTCTGATTATGAACATGAATATGCTTTGTGAGTAGTTACGTTTGTTCCTGAGGACATGGGAGAAGTCTTGTTATAAGTAATCATGTGAATTTGGTATCCGTTTGATATTTTGATGAGATGTATGTTGTATTTCCTCTAGTGGTGTTATGTGAACGTAGACTACATGACACTTCACCATGATTTGGGCCTAGGGGAAGGCATTGGGTGATAGAGGCAAAGGTGTCCCGTCTTTCGATGAGATGGTGGCTATCGTTTTGGAGGAAGTCGACTTTGACGATCCGACTACGAACGTGCGAGGATGTCGCGCCTTAGCAATCGCTAAACCAACTCTGAGAGGTTATTGACCACGCCGGAGCACGATCAACCTGACCACGGAGGTCTGTTTCCTGCAGGTAAACAAAGAACAAGCAAGAAACTAAGATTGCAATCTGGATATTGCGAATATAAGAGGAAAGCTTTATTGATCAAGGTGGGGTTCTGTGACGCCTTTGTCTGGTCGTTGAACACAAACGAAGTATGAGAAGTTGCAGCTATGGCGAACTTTAATCTAAACAAAACCCAAAGTCTAAACGGTGCCCTAAGGGTTGTATATATGGAGGAAGAGGGGGGGATTTCGTGGCCCTTGGGGAAGGGGTCCGAAACCAACCCTATCTCTCGTTTCCCCACACATACGGACTCTAAAAACAGCCTATACTTATGTATTTCGAAATTACATGGGCCTGGCCCAATAATAAGGTGACGCAGCACCTAGAATAGCCTCTGGACGAAATTTATGAAGTGGCATCTTGTATATTTCGTCCAAGGCTTCATGCACTCCTTATGGTGGCTTCAAAGTCCTGAAATCATCACTTGTAACTCCATTCTTGTTCCCCTTGCGCATGCCATCAACTCCATGCTTGTTCTTGCTCCAATGTTCATCCTTCTCCAAGCTAGGCCCTTCATTTGTAAGCAAAACAAATGTATCCAATTTAGGCAGCATCATATTCTCATGAACATTAGAATCATTACCAAGAAACAAAAGTACCTGGTAATTTAATTGGCGTGCGCGAGCTCTAGTAATTGGTCCAGTATATGTAACAGTAGGGGTTGTGGGTGTAATAATGGTATTGATGTCCTCATCATCCTCCCCTTCTTGAAATGAAGTCGTCCTCGACGGAAGCTCATCTTCCTCACCCAAATAAGGCTTCAAATCTGCAATGTTAAAAGTGGGACTAACCCCAAAATCTGCAGGTAGCTCAAGTTTATATGCATTATCATTTATTTTCTCTAACACCTTAAAAGGACCAGCAGCACGGCATTAGCTTTGATTTGTGCAAATTGGGAAATCTATCCTTACGCAAATGTAACCAAACAAGATCTCCAGGTGCAAACACAACATGTTTTCTAGCCTTATCTCCCGCAAGTTTATATCTAGCATTCATACGCTCAATGTTTTCCTTAGTTGACTCATGCATTTTTAAAATCAATTCAGCACGTTGTTTAGCATCAAAATTAACCTTCTCCGAAGATGGAAGAGGCAACAAATCAATAGGTGCACGAGGTAGGAAACCATACACAATTTCAAAAGGGCACATCTTAGTAGTAGAATGCAATGAACGATTATAAGCAAAATTCAATATGAGGCAAGCATTCTTCCCACATTTTCTTATTATTCTTCAAAACAGCCCTAAGCATAGTAGACAATGTTCTATTGACTACTTCAGTTTGTCCATCAGTTTGGGGGTGACATGTAGTACTAAAAAGCAGTTTAGTCCCCAACTTAGCCCATAAACATCTCCAAAAGTGGCTAAGAAATTTAGTATCACGATCTGAAACGATAGTATTTGGCACACCATGCAAGCGAATAATTTCACGAAAAGAACAAATCAGCAACATTAACAGCATCATCGCTTTTATGACATGGTATAAAGTGTGCCATTTTCGAGAATCTATCCACGACAACAAATATGCTATCCCTCCCCTTCTTTGTTCGAGGTAAACCTAAAACAAAGTCCATAGATATATCCTCCCAAGGAACACTAGGTACAGGCAAAGGCATATATAAACCATGAGGATTGAGTCGTGACTTAGCTTTTTGACATGTAGTGCAGCGAGCAACAAAACGCTCAACATCCCGTCTCATCTTTGGCCAAAAGAAATGTGTAGCAAGTATATCCTCCGTCTTCTTCACGCCAAAGTGTCCCATTAGTCCTCCTCCATGCGCCTCCTGCAACAACAAAAGACGAACGGAGCTAGCTGGAATGCATAGCTTGTTAGCACGAAACACAAATCCATCGTTAACGACGAACTTGTTCCATGTTCTCCCTTCTTTACAATTCTGCAATACATCTTTAAATTCAGCATCATGCACATATTGATCTTTGATGGTCTCCAAACCAAATATTTTAAAGTCAAGTTGTGAAAGCATGGTATAACGACGAGACAATGCATCAGCAATAACATTTTCTTTACCCTTCTTGTGTTTAATGACATAAGGGAAAGTCTCAATGAATTCAACCCATTTAGCATGTCTACGGTTCAGTTTTGCTTGACTTTTAATATGTTTCAAAGATTCATGATCAGAATGTATAACAAATTCTTTGGGCCATAAATAATGTTGCCATGTCTCTAAAGTCCCAACAAGAGCATATAATTCTTTATCATAAGTAGAATAGTTCAGACTAGGCCCACTCAATTTTGCAGAAAAGTATGCAACAGGTTTGCCATCTTGTAATAACACACCTCCTAATCCAATTCCACTAGCATCACATTCAAGCTCAAAAGTCTTACTAAAATCAAGAAGTTGGAGTAAAGGAGCATGTGTCAACTTATCTTTCAATACCATGAAGGCTTCTTCCTGTGCGGTACCCCAAACAAAAGGCACATCCTTCTTTGTAAGCTCATTGAGAGGTGCGGCAATGGTGCTAAAATCTCTCACAAAACGCCTATAGAAACCAGCGAGTCCAAGAAAACTCCTCACTTGCGTGACCGTTTTTGGCTGCGGCCAACTCTCAATAGCTTCAATCATGGCTTTATCAACTTCAATTCCCTGTGGAGTAACAACATAGCCAAGATACTCGGTCGGTGCAAAAGGTGCACTTCCCAAGGTTACCAAACAAACGTGCATCACGTAGAGCAATAAAAACAGCACGTAAATGTTCCAAATGTTCTTCCAAAGCTTTGCTATAAATCAGTATATCATCAAAATAGACTACCACAAATCGTCCAATGAAAACACGTAAAACTTCGTTCATTAGTCTCATGAAAGTACTAGGTGCATTAGTTAACCCAAAAGGCATGACTAACCACTCATATAAACCAAACTTTGTTTTAAATGTTGTTTTCCATTCATCTCCCAATTTCATACGAATTTGATGGTATCCACTACGCAAATCAACTTTGGAGAAAATTGTAGAGCCACTCAATTCATCAAGCATATCATCTAGCCTAGGAATAGGATGACGATAACGAATAGTAATATTATTAATGCCTCTACAATCAACACACATACGCGACGTACCATCCTTTTTAGGCACTAGTATAATAGGAACATCACAAGGACTAAGAGATTCCGTATATAACCTTTGTCGAGCAGCTCCTGTACTTGACGCATAATCTCCTTCGTCTCCTTTGGATTGGTACGGTATGGTGCACGGTTGGGTAGCGATGCACCGGGAATTAAGTCCATTTGATGCTCAATCCCTCGAATAGGTGGTAATCCCGGTGGCACGTCTTGTGGGAAGACGTCAGCGAACTCCTGCAAAATGTTAGTGACAGCAGGGGGCAAAGAGGAAGGCACGTCCTCGAATGAAAATAATGCCTCTTTGCACACAAAAGCATAGCAAACAGATTTGCTAAAATCTAGCTCATCAATATCAGATTTGGTGGCAAGTAAACATGCACTTTTCAATTTAATTTCAGAAGCAACACTAGATGGTTTATTATTAGGCTTCATTTGTTGCTCAAATTCTTTTGCCACAATCTGATTTTCACTCTTATTTTTCTCCTGTTTTGCTTTATTAGCTCTATTAATATCATCTTTCAAAATGGAATCAGGAGTCATAGGAAGCAAAGTAATATTTTTATCCTTATGAACAAGAGTATACTGATTGTTTCTACCATGGTGTACAGAATTTTTATCAAATTGCCATGGTCTACCAAGTAATAAGGAACATGCTTGCATAGGTACCACATCACAATCAACATAATCAGCATATGTAGAGATACTAAAATGCACACGAACAGTACGTGTTACCTTAACCTTGCCGCTGTTGTTGAACCATTGGATGTAATAAGGATGTGGATGTGGTCTTGTGGTGAGAGATAGCTTCTCCACCATCTCCATGCTAGCCAAGTTGTTGCAGCTCCCTCCATCTATGATGACGCGAACAGAACGTTCCTTCACAACTCGCCTTTGTATGGAACAAATTATGCCTCTGATTTTGCTCAGCTTGTGTAACCTGCACACTCAAAACACGTTGAGCAACTAAACATTCATACCTGTCAGCATCTTCAGGAGCCATGTATTGCGTCTCATGTTCAGAATCATCTCCGCCGTGTTCTTCACGTGTAATAAGAGCCAAAGTCTCCTCATCATAGTCACTAGCAGACTCATACCCACCATCCTCAGTAGCAATCATCACACGCTGAGATTTGCATTCTCTCGCATAATGACCTCTTCCCTTACAACGACGACAAATAATATCACTTGTGTGCCCTGTTGATGCCATGGAAGAAGAATATCCCTGTGCAGGCCCGGCAGGTGTGCTCTTGGCAGATAGTGGTGGTTGTGCCTGCTTTCTTGTATCATGGTTGGAGGTGGCACCTGATGGAGGTGATGGTGCAGTGGAAGTAGAGGATGCACGTGGTGTCCATGACGAAGGTCGACCTGCAGAAAAGTTAGTTCGCGCCAATGCCTGTCGATCCTGCACTTCACGTTCAGCTTTACAAGCAAGATGGAATAAACGAGTGATATTATTATACTCCTTATACTCTAGAATGGTCTGAATCTCTCTATTTAATCTACCCATAAAACGTGCAAGCATAGCTTCATTATCCTCAACAATACCACATCTAATCATGCCAGTTTGTAATTTCCTGATAATATTCCTCTACAGAATTTTTTCCTTGTCTTAAACGCTGCAATTTTTGAAGTAATTCACGTTGATAATATGGTGGAACCCAACGAGTACGCATAGCAGTTTTCAAAGCAGCCCAAGTAGTTGGAATATTATTCGGATATAATCTACGATGTTTACACCACCACACACAAGCAAAACTAGTGAAAGCACAAAGTGCAGCAGCAACATGTCTCTCCTCGGGATATTCTAAAGATGTAAAACGTTGTTCGGTTTCTAACTCCCAAGTAAGATATATATCAGGAACATATCTACCCTCAAATGGTGGAATATTCAATTTCAGTTTAGGAAGATGGTCATGATCTCGTACCTGAGGGAGAGCCCTACCATTGTGATTATTTGCATGTGGACGACCTGGTGGTTGTGGTGCTGGTGGTTGCACGTAGTTCTGATTTTGATCAACCTCATCCTCTTAATCTCCCGCATAATCATCCTCCACCGCATCATCAGTAGGATCCATAGAAGTATCAACAGCAGCACCAACAGTTTGGCCAGGCTGAAGAGGGACACGGCTCGCTCGGCGGAGGGCTGTTTCGCGACGTGGAGGTAGTCGTTGTTGTTGTTGTTGTTGCAGAGGTGCGGCAGGTGCAGCCGGTGGTGGAAGACGCGCAAGAAGTTCATTAAATCTGTTATCGAGCTTTGTTTCGAACGTCTTCTCAAGGCCAGTGATCTTCTCCATGGCCTCTTCAAAATTGTTCAGCACATCTTGCACCTGTTCAGTCATCATTTGCTGAAATTTATCATGAAGCTCCTTGTTCGTTAAGTTCTCCCAGTCAATCTCGTCGGCTTGTGATCCTGGCATGGTTAGCAGCAATATAAACACACAAGAATATGATCCTACAGACTACTAACAAGTGGTGGTGGTGGTGGGTGTCACAAATCCGTCAAGCAAATCTCAAATTATTACCAGTTTTTACCCAGTAGCAGGCGGTGATCGGCAACCGTTGTAGTCAAAACTCTCAAAGCTTAGATAGAGCGATTACCAGGGAGAGTCAAACGCACGATGTAGATATATGTGGGGCTGGGAAGGCTTATAATATGGTAGCAAAAAGGGTCAGCAATAATCAATTCAGAGATGCAAAGTTGAATAAACGCTCAACGACGGTACTGTGCTGGTCCTAGGCTAGACCGTACTAGAGACACGAGCCTAGAACACGAACAAAATCACGGCGCTGCACGTAAACAAGGGAAAAGCACACTCTGGAATTTTTTTTGCTCTGTTTTTTTTTTGCGCTCTTTTTTTTTGCGCTCCTCTTTTCTTTTTTTCTTTTTTTTTGGCGAAAATGCACTATAATGGCGAGTGTCTCAAAACTCTTCCCAGGTCAAAATGACAGGATGGGCACGAAATTTTTTTGACAATTTTTTTTCGGAAATCAGGGCAGCGACGACGAAAAAGTGCAACAAAAAATCACTATGATGGCGAGTGTCTCAAAACGCTCCGTGGGACCTAAAAATAGGATAGGGAAAAAACATTTTTGGTCGCCGAAATTTTGGCCTAAAAACTGCCCAGGGGTCTCCAGACTCTTTTTTTTCCGAGTCCTACTCAGGCAAGGAAACACAAAACAAAAACTAGATGGATCTCGGAAACAAACCTAATATGAAAAGAACTCGGATTGGTGGTGGACAGGCAGATGTATATGTGGACTCGGATTGGTGGTGGACAGGCGGATGTATATGTGGACTCGGATTGGTGGTGGACAGGCAGATGTATATGTGGACTCGGATTGGTGGTGGACAGGCGGATGTATATGTGGACTCGGATTGGTGGTGGACAGGAAGATGTATATGTGGACTCGGATTGGTGGTGGACAGGCGGATGTATATGTGGACTCGGATTGGTGGTGGACAGGCTTTTTCGTGGACTATACGTATGAAGAACAAACTCGATCTAAACTACGAAAAACTGTAAAATCTCACCGAGCAACCTGGAAATCTGATACTACTTGATAGAGGCAAAGGTGTCCCGTCTTTCAATGAGATGGTGGCTATCGTTTTGGAGGAAGTGGACTTTGACGATCCGACTACGAACGTGCGAGGACGTCGCGCCTTAGCAATCGCTAAACCAACTCTGAGAGGTTATTGACCACGCCGGAGCACGATCAACCTAACCACGAAGGTTTGTTTCTTGCAGGTAAACAAAGAACAAGCAAGAAACTAAGATTGCAATCTGGATATTGCGAATATAAGAGGAAAGCTTTATTGATCAAGGTGGGGTTCTGTGACGCCTTTGTCTGGTCGTTGAACACAAACGAAGTATGCGAAGTTGCAGCTATGGCGAACTTTAATCTAAACAAAACCCAAAGTCTAAACGGTGCCCTAAGGGCTGTATATATGGAGGAAGAGGGGGGGAATTTCGTGGCCCTTGGGGAAGGGGTCCGAAACCAACCCTATCTCTCGTTTCCCCACACATACAGACTCTAAAAACAGCCTATACTTATGTATTTTGAAATTACATGGGCCTGGCCCAATAATAAGGTGACGCAGCAGCTAGAATAGTCTCTGGACGAAATTTATGAAGTGGCATCTTGTATATTTCGTCCAAGGCTTCATGCACTCCTTATGGTGGCTTCAAAGTCCTGAAATCATCACTTGTAACTCCATTCTTGTTCCCCTTGTGCATGCCATCAGCACTCCAATGTTCATCCTTCTCCAAGCTAGGCCCTTCATTTGTAAGCAAAACAAATGTATCCAATTTAGGCAGCATCATATTCTCATGAACATTAGAATCATTACCAAGAAACGAAAGTACCTGGTAATTTCATTGGCGTGCGCGAGCTCTAGTAATTGGTCCAGTATATGTAACAGTAGGGGATGTGGGTGTAACAATGGTATTGATGTCCTCATCACTGGGAAGTAATAAGTAGATGATGCGTTGTTAGAGTGACAGAAGCTTAAACCCTAGTTTATGCGTTGCTTCATAAGGGGCTGATTTGGATCCATATGTTTCATGCTATGGTTAGATTTATCTTAATTCTTCTTTCGTAGTTGTGGATGCTTGCGAGAGGGGTTAATCTTAAGTACGAGGCTTGTCCAAGGAAGGGTAGCACCCAAGCACCGGTCCACCCACATATAAAATTATCAAAATAACGAACGCGAATCATATGAGCATGATGAAAACTAGCTTGACAGTAATTCCCATGTGTCCTCGGGAGCGCTTTGCTTTATATAAGAGTTCGTCCAGGCTTGTCCTTTGCTACAAAAAGGATTGGGCCACCTTGCTGCACCTTAGTCACTTTTGTTACTTGTTACCCATTATGAATTATCTTATCACACAACTATCTGTTGCCGATAATTTCAGTGCTTGCAGAGAATACCTTGCTGAAAACCGCTTGTCATTTCCTTCTGCTCCTCGTTGGGTTCGACACTCTTAATTATCAAAAGGACTGTGATAGGTCCCCTATACTTGTGGGTCATCACAGGGCGCCGGCCTCGGATGGCAGTCCGCATGTTTGCTCTTCGGCGGGCATCATTGCGGTGGTGGTGGCTCTCCTCTCGGGTTGTGCGGGCAACAAGAGGGGTTGCGACGGGTTGCCCGGGCATGCCTTCTCTCTCGAAGGGTGGTGCCCTGATCTGGATCTGAGGATCTGACATCGCCGCGCTTGTCTTGGCGGCCTCGTGGTGACACGGCTGAGTTGCCGAGCGAAAGCTCGTGCCTTGGTGCTGATGACAGTGACACCCGCGGGTGCTGCACTCTTCTTGAAGACGTCGTCGTGGTTCTTTTCTCCGTGCCATAGCTCCGGGTGAAGACCCCTATCCATTGTGGACTCATCAATAGCGACACTCGGCGTCGTTCTCCCTCTTGAGGGCGTTGTCGTGGAGCTTAGGTGGTCTAGGTTGTAGCGTGGCGGGGTGTTTTAGATCTTCACGTACTCTTCGTTGGTAGCATAGTCGCGTGCGTTCTACGTGTTCCGACCTATCTTGGGATCGGCTTTGTAAGAAGGCAACCTCACCACCTTGTATCGTTCGACCGTGGTTTATCATCGGTTGGTGCTTTATATATAAAGCGGGGCGAAAGCCTATTTCGAGGATACACGTCTAGCACAAAATACATCCTGCAAAAGGAAGTCCTCTCCTCCAGCACCCGCAATACCGAACTCCGGCCACGGCGGCCTCCATCCCTAGTCATTGCCTACTCCGAGCCCCGGCTCCTACAATCGGCATGGGTCTGCCGCGCTCTTCACGGTCTTCTGTGAGCGGACGTACACTCCCCTACATCCACCGGTCCGTTCTTGGAGACAGATATGTAGTCGTCCCATCATGCCTCTTGCCAACATCCAGCTTCTCTGCCTCGTATCCTGCTATGTGGAGAGGGATCCAGCTATGCTCCATCCCTTGGTGCCACGGATCTGGGCTCGCAGCCTCTTCTGGATAGGCAGCGAATTAAATCGATAGTGTTGGTACGGGATTCAGGCGTCACCCATTCCCCTTTGCGGGTGGATGGTGGACGGACAGAGGTCTCATCCCGGTGAAGTAAGCGCTCCAGGTCAGACCTGGCGGATAATAGGGAGCGGTGACGGGCACCTCGCTTGGACTAGCGCGACGACTGCCTTCTTAAGCTTCGAGGGGAAGTGCTTTAGGTGCCTTAGCAAGTTCCATCGTAGAAAGGACTGTAGAGACCCTCTTTCTTGCATCATCTGGGACTGGCATTGGGCATTGAGTTAATAGGTTAGTTCCCAAAAATGGTATAAAATTGCATATAAAGCATACAAGATTGATGATATAGTAGCATGAAACAATCAAAAATTATAGATACGCTGGAGACGTATCATTAACCATCACGCGCCCTCGATCCGATCACACAAAAGTTAATTCAATCAAAGAGAAATCACACTCCCGACTTCCTCGCTAATGCTAGCGGTCACCACTTTCATGCATAAGGACTCACAAACTTTAACACCAATATTCATGCTTAGCTCTAATTATTTACTAACACACGCACATATTATTACCTCATTATCGCAAAACTATTGCAAGGAATCAAACTTATCATATTCAATGATCTACATGTCCATGCTAATTTTTATTATACCACCTTATATACCAATCATTTTTGGACCAAACATATAACTCATGCAAATTATCACTTCCTATTTAACTCTCAAAAATATTGAAGTGAAGCAAGAGAGTGCAAATAATTTCTACAAAACATATCGCCATGCTCAAACAAACATAAGTGAAGTATTAGAGCAATTGCCTCAACTCAAATAGATATAAGTGAAGTACGGATGAGCATATACCTATCATTTCTGGACAAAACATATAACTCATGCAAATTACCACTTCCTATTTAAGTCTCAAAAATATTTAAGTGAAGCAAGAGAGTACAAATAATTTCTACAAAACATATCACCATTCTCAAACAAATATAAGTAAAGTACTAGAGCAATTGCCTCAACTCAAATAGATATAAGTGAAGTACGGATGAGCATATACCTATCATTTTTGGACCAAACATATAAATCATGCTAATTACCACTTTCTATTTAACACTCAAAATATTTAAGTGAAGCAAAAGAGTGTAAATAATTTATACAAAACATATCGCCATGCTCAAACAAATATAACTGGAGTACTAGAGCAATTGCCTCAACTCAATAGATATAAGTGAAGTACGAATGAGCATTCTACAAATTTAACATGAATGTGTGTCTCTCTTTATAGGTGTGATCAGGAAAAGATGATTGCAAAGATAAACAAGCAAAACTAAAATAAAAACAAATACACTGCAAGCAAAACACATATCATGTGAAGAATAAAAATATAGCTCTGAGTAAGATATACGATAGTTTTGAAGACGAAAGAAGGGAAGCCCCGGAAGCTTAGATGCTTGAGTCTTCCTTGAATTTTTCTTTGGGGTGCCTTGGGCATCCCAAGCTTAGGCTCTTGCCGCTCCTTGTTCTTCGCATATCTTCAGCTCAACAAAACTTGAAACCTTTATTCACACGGAACTTAACGTAACCTCGTGAGATAGGTTAGTATAATAAAATATATCATTTACTTAGGTACTGTCAAAACAAGATCCATAATTATTCCCAATTGATGTTTATTGTATTATATCATTTCCACAATTTATATCCCCTAATATAAGTCATAGAAACTTTAAAACAAACAAAAAAGAAAAGAAAACATAATCTGTCAAAAACAGAACAGTACGTAAAGATCTAATTTTTGGTCATACTTATGTAATCCAACAATTCTGAAAAATTAAGTAAACGTCGACAATTTGTATAGTACTACTGTGTAAAAATTTCAGCAATTGATCATGTTCTAGTACAGAATGGAAATTCAAATACTGGACGCAAATGTTTCTGTTTCTGCGCAGAACCAAATAAACAAGCATCCAAATCACCCGAGGCTGAATGTTACGTCAGGCCACAAATAGCCCAAGTTACCGTCGGTCATTAACACACCGAAAGACGCACCGGGCTGGAATTGGCCCAACTCTGGAACGGGCCGTTAAGAGACCAGGCTGTAGTTTGGCCCATATACATGGCGAACTGTTAATGGACCGGAACTGCTGATGGGCCATGTGCAAGGAGGTCGTTAGTGGGCCGGCTCACTAACTTTTCTCTAAATTTTGTGGGCCTCTGATTGGGCCGGCCTTTTTAAGTAAATGGGCCATTGTTGGGTCCTGCCATGTGTCTCCTTTTCATTGGCATGTATCGTACGTTGGATGTGCGACATCTGTCGCAACGTAGAGCAGACACGTGGTTTAGTAGGCAAATGAGGAGTTGATACGCATAAAATCGCCATTGGCCGGGGTTGTTAACGGGTATCAGATCCAAAACCGGCACCCAATAGCTTGACAGCGACCCGTTACGATGGCCGCCCCGTGTCAGTTACCCTTGATGAAATCACTTCCATGACGTGTCATTTATAATCATGGAAGTATACACTTCTGCGATGAAAAATGGATTATTTTTATGGAACACTTCCGCGACAACACATGTATGACTATTTTCATTCTGTCATAAAATCATCACGAATGTACATGCGTGACAGAAAATATGACCTACTGTAACAAACACATATTATCAAGGAATTGTTTTTTTTTGTAGTGGAGGGACACAAGATTTAGCGTGAAACCCCCCTCCAACACGAAGGAGAAAAAATCACGGGTGCCAGCAAATGAAATTTCACTATATCAAGAGATGTTACAAATGCCAAGGATTTACAGCTGATCAATGTATCCTATGCGGCGGCTTACAAACGATATATGTAGTAAAGGTGACCTAGGTCGATACTGATCCATACCTCACACGCACGGGGGAGGGGGGTGTCACAACCCCCAAGCGTCCCTGACAAAGGGCGAGCCAATATGCGTTAACTTCAGACTCCGCTCCGCTACGGCCCAAGCCTCTCGGCGACGGGCCTCGGCTCGGCTCTGACAAAAGTTATAGCCTTTATATTATATATATGAATTTAGATCACAGCTTAACAAAAAAGACGAAGCCATCATAAGAGAATCGTTATTTGCTTGCGATTTGCATAAGTGAAGAGAGGAAGATGTAGTCTAGCCCACATATCTCTCTTCTTAACAGATGTCCAATAAGGCGGCTTCTTCAAGTCCTCGAACTCTCGGCCATCTGATCTGCTTCTTACAACAATTTGACCCGTCTGAGTTTCAATACTCAGCATGAAAACCTAGTAAAGGAGAAATGTCGGTGTTTTGTGTTGCCTACAGTCTAGCAGAGCTAGCCCTGGAACAACAGACCGTTCCTCTCCGAGGCCAACTTTTGATTGTTTTAGGTACTTGCTTTGTCCTGGTTTATTGGATTTCATCAAAAAATAATATCAAAATTTGACTATATGTTAACTAGTAAAATATCATTCGCAAAAATAATAAAATATAAACTGAATACCAAATCAAAAAATGTACCCTAGAAAACCTCTTTTTGAATACAAATCCAGTAGTATACTTTATATAGAAGATACTTCTACATAAAGTATAAGAGCGTTTATATCATTATATTTGTTTACAGAGAGAGTACTATTTTATTGATCGATACATGAATATATAGTAAAGATGACCTAGGTCGATACTGAATACCCAAAATAACCTAATAAACACAGACGGAAAAATACTCCCTCTGTAAAGAAATATAAGGTTTTTATTGATCTAAAATCTTATATTTCTTTACGTAGTGTATAAGAGAAAAATGAAAATACTACGTGAGGTTAAACGAGCCATGCTCATGCAGACCACAAACCATGCACGTCCTATATTTCTTTGTGGTGTCTAGGAATTTTTGTGGGGAGTGGCTGGACGTCAGTCAGCTGAAAATTTCTCTTGCGGCCAGTCGATTTGTGAACGTCGGATGCAAAATCAACGGCCCCAACCATTTCTTTAACCTCCCGGACATCTACTTCCTCCCCGCCGCCAGCTACCACCGGCCTAACCGTCGGCCCCCCCGGCCCCCCCCCCCCCCCCCCCCCCCCGCCGCCCCGCCCTTCCCGGAACCACTCCCCACCGCCGGTCCTCCGCCACCCCGACCATCCTTCTAGGGGGGCGAGCTTTTTCTCCGGCGAATTCCCACACCACCGCCCCACCACCGCTGTCTACCACCGCCCCCAACCTGAACCCTAAGATAGACACTGGGGTGATGACGGCGCGGCCCCTTCCTTCTCTCCGGCGAGGCCCTTCTTTCGTTCAAAAATCGACTGACCTCGAATTCAAAAATCAGTCGACTGATATGTAGCTAAACTGATTTTTTTTGCTGTAGAGCACTCAAGTTCTTACCCTCTTGATCAAAGAACACACTCGAGTACTAGTACCATTTCACAATTCCCCTAGAATGTCACCGGCCGTGTATGTACAGACAAACATAACAATTGCAAAGTCATCAACAGAATGAATTGAACAGAACTTAGCTCTCCTTCCTAGGGTAATTTGCTTAGCTATTCTTAGCTCCACGAAGAAACAAATTGAATCATGGGTCCTAATTGCACGCACGCATGCATTGCACGCACGTGTAGGTGCAGCCAGCCTAACTCATCTCCTTCCTCCCGTGGTCTCCCTGGCCACTGCCCTGGCCCACAGCTTGAGCTTCTCCTTCATGTCGTCGTCGTAGCTCCGCGGCTTCCCGCCACGACGGAGACGCGCTTCCTCCTCCCGCCGCGACGCCATGATCATGCCCACCGGCACGACCTCCTCCAGGAACGCCTCGAAGGCGCGCAGGTGCTCCGGCGGCGTGGCGGCATCGTCGTCCTCGACGTGGTCGGGCTCCGAGCAGCACGCCGCCGCCGGCATGCAGCGGCGTGCGCCGGCCATGGCCAGCGCCTCGACGGACGGCCCGCCCTTGCTCGCCGCCGCCCCAAGCGTACGGCCTTGCTGCTTCTTGTTCTCTTCCTCGGTGGCGCACATCGTGGTAGTCCTAGTAGCAACCGCTGCTGCACTCCGTTGCATTGATCGGTCGTCTATCGGAATTGTATATAGGTTCGTATAGGTGCATGCTAAGAATGCAAGCTCCGTATTTATATGCAGCTTGCTAGGCATTGCTCGATCATGCACGGCCGGTGGTCAAATCATCCGTTGGTCTGGAGTATTGGAATTGTATGAGGGGATCGGGGTACGGAGATGGCACACTCTTCTGCGCACCGTATCTGGGCATCACGGGTGCGAGCTTGGAACGGATTCGTCGAGCCTTTTCCTAATCAATCCGGCTCACGCGTACGTAAAACAGGAGAGAATGCAAGAAGATGGAGCTAGGTAGCTTGCGCGCACGTACGCACGCACGCGTGCGGCATGGCTGTTTCCGTATCCGGACGTGGTTCATGTGAGCTCGCTCCATCGACCAAGACCGGCCTTGCTCGCGCGCTCTGACCAACATATGCGTCAATTTGTCTGTCCGGCAGTCGTCTTTGGTGCATGGTCACGCTTGATTTCATGCATGCGTGCGAGCGTACGTGTATGTATACGTCTCCATATTTTTTTGTCGGGCGGGTGTCAGATCAGACGTATATTAGTACTGGTCTCGGAGCTTGCACGGGTGAGCCTTGACTTGCACTTGCACGTGTGAGGGCCGATGGAAGGGTCTTTTGGACATCAAGGCGTAGGCGTGCATCCATGAGACGCGACAGTTTGGATACGGGTACTCGAGTAGATCCTCCTGTGGCTAAGAGCAGCTGCACGTATAGGGGTACTACTACGATCGTGTGAACCCAGGCTGGATCCTGTAGCTGGCTAGGAGTACTAGTTGTCGCAACTTGCATGCATCATCTTCGGCTAGCATTCACTGTAGCAGCTGCACGTACGTGCTGCGTCTGAACACAAGAAGGGATTTTGACTTTGACTTACCGGTGCAAAAAGGCAAACCACAAATATCTATTGACCGATCTGACAGATGAATGTTTTACCCGGATCAGGTGCAAATGGTATACATGTCTTATGTCAAGCATTACAGTTGACCTCCTCCTATATCCTGCATATCGAATGCTGAAAATGCGCATACGGATATCGTTTGCGAGTATATTCCTAGTAGGTATTAGTAGTAAAAATTATCGAGCTAGCAAGCCGCATGAAAACACTCGCGCTTATTAGGCCAACTCCACCGCGCGACCCCATCTTGTCCGGGTGCGCCCGTTTGGGGTAGAACGGACGAATAGCGCGGCTCCAAACGGACAAATGTCCGGATTCCGTCCGTTTTCGATCCATCCCCGGCCCAAACTTGCGTCGAGTTTGGGGTCAAACGGACATCGCACGGACGGGCTCGCCGCACGCCCTTGTCCTCCCATGGCCCGCCTGTCGGGGACACTAGCAGTCCCTTCGCTTCCAACGCCTCCACCCCCTCTCCCCGCCCCGCCCCCCGCCGGCGCCGCCGCTATTCTCCGGCCACCTCCTCACTGCGCAGGCCACGACCGTCCATACCAAACAACGTCTCGACATGGCCGCCAACACGCCCGAGCTTTCGTCATAGTTTTGGCTGTCGATCGGAGGAGGTTTGGCCGTCGCCATCTTTGCCGGTGGCAGAGGGGATACGACCGCCGGCGACGTACCACGGCGGCCGTGGCAGCTTCCGACGAGAGCTCCAGAGCGGCCAGTAGCCGGTCGGCAACCACCCCTGCTGCGCCGAGGTGATCATCGCGGCCTCTTTGCCACCACGACCGCAAGGTGTTCGACATTTTGCCCACAAAGGTATGGACAGTGGAGATGAGTTTTTCTTCCATCACTTCATTTGTTCATCGGACGATTTGTCGTCGGATGATGAAGATCTTGTGGTGACTGCACTGGTCGTTCACGACCACATTCAACAGTAGCTTCCTCGGTACAGGGGGTCAGTCCCTGGCCGTGCCCCCAATCTGAACCGCAACAGGGAGAGAGGTCACGCCCTGCTCTATGCCGATTACTTTTCCAACACCCCGCTCTTCAAGCCGGATAAATTCCGTCGCTATTTTTGAATGGCGAGGCATGAGTTCAATCATATCCGAGAGGGAGTGGTTGCTCATGACCCATACTTCGGGTGCAAGATGGATGCCCTTGGCAAGCTTGGATTCTCCTCTTACCAGAAATGCACCGCGGCCATCCGCATGCTTGCACATGGAATTTCAGGCGATCTAGTGAGACAACATGTCTGATGTCAATGTGCAAGTTCTGCCAGGCTTTGATCGAGGTGTTTGGCCCGGAGTACTTGAGGAAGGCAACTGCCGCTGATACAGAGAGATTGTTGGCGACCAACGCAGCTAGAGGCTTTCTAGGCATGCTTGACAGCATAGATTGTATGCACTGGGAGTGGAAGAACTGTCCATTTGCTTGGCAGGGCCAGTACAAGGGGCATGTCAAGGCGTGCACTGTCATATTAGAAGCGGTGGCTTCGCATGATCTTTGGATATGGCATTCTTTCTTCGGCATGGCAAGTTCTCACAATGATATCAACGTGCTGCAGCGTTCTCCAGTCTTCGCAAGGCTTGCAGAAGGCCACTCCCCACCTATCAACTTTGAGATCAACGGCCACCAGTACAACAAGGGATACTATCTAGCGGATGGTATATATCCTCAGTGGTCAACTTTTGTGAAGACAATCTCGAAAACCCAAGGTGAGAAGAGAAAGAGATTTGCCCAAATACAAGAGAGTGCTAGAAAGTATGTGGAACGTGCTTTTGGTGTGCTTCAATCCCGGTGGGGTATCGTTCGAACCCTGAACTGTCATGGGATGAAACGAAGCTTTGGGAGGTGATGACTGTTTGTGTGATCATGTACAACATGATCATCGAGGACGAGCGTGATGAGAGTATCTTCGACCAAGGATTTGATTATCAAGGTGAAAATGTTGAACCCCTGCACCAAGAACTGGACACATTTGAACAATCTGTTCAATTCCACCGTGAGCTGCGTGAGTGGCACACTCATTTGGGTCTTCAAAATGACTTGGTTGAGCACGTGTGGGATCATATTGGCAACCAATAGATGTATTGGTTCATTTTATGTTCAGTCAAGACAATTTTGATTTGGTTGTAAAACTATTTTATTAGAGACAATTTCAATTGGGTTATAAAATTATTTTTATTTTCAGACAAATATTTGAACGTGCAAACTAGTTTCGATATGAAAATATGGACATTTTTTGCCCTGGCGGACAGGATGGGGCAAACGGATGCGGCCGCGCGCTGGGCGCACGGTCACCGCATCCCAGGACAAGTCCGAACACAACCCATCGCCCTACTCAAAGAGACAAAATCTGGCCAAACCAGATGTCCGTTTGAAGCCGCGCAGTGGAGTTGCCCTTAGTTTCTACCAACATACGACGTACGCACGTATGATAAATTCTGTCCTGAAACCGGGCGACTACGACAGCCGGCCAGCGCTTGGCCTTGCGAGTTACCGACTCTTCTAGGAATGTTCCTTCGGATCCGCGTTCGATTTGGTCACGAGTCCCTACGCAGCCCCAATTCTACATGCCTTTTCTTATACTGTAGATACATGCCGTTAATCCTGATTATGTATTAACAAAAAAAATGTAGAATTTCCATGTGGGAAACCCAGATGTATAGAGCAACGGAGAATAAGTGCTCGTGGTATGCCAAGTACGCAACATTCAAAGCTACAAAACCTTCTCTGTCAAAACAACTTCAATCAGGACCAACAATCGTCTTGCTCCTATATGATCCCACAAGTTACAGTGAGGTTCCAATTTCACAAAGGGCGATGTATTATAACACATGTTGCAGGTTTCTTTCTGCATGAACATGGTGGGCCAGTCGGCAAATGGTTAGAGAAAAACGACAACACAGAACTGGGCAGACGCTCCGTGGATGATCGCATGAACTTCAATTAACATCCTACAATCATAAGTAACCAGCTCTTTTCGTCGTCAACATGATAATTCTGCCATGATAGTTGAGATGGGCCTCTACAGCTCTACTGCATACTGAAGCTACACCGCATCAACAAAACACTGGGGGGTAGAAACCACCTATCTTGGGGGCGAACTGTTACACCCCGGCTACTCCTTGACCACCTCTCCCTCTATTTCTTTGTGCATGCCGGTTTGTTCCCCGTGCATTTCTGTGTATGTGCCTGATTGTTCGTCATATGAGTACCTGCAAATACGGTATAGTACATCAGCATAGATACTACCAGCAATCAGAGACCTGCAACAAGGATTATCTCATAGGGTATATCAACTACTCCCTCCGTCCCAAAATTCTTGTCTTATATTTGTCTAAATACGGATGTATCAAGTCACGTTTCAGTATTAGATACATCTGTATCTAAACTAATCTAAGACAAGAATTTTGAGACGGAGGGAATACAAAAATACTGCGGTTATATGATATGGATGCCGACAAGCAACTTTGTTCTATTACTGGAAAATTGCAGAGCCAGCGTATCCATCACTCAGTTACATGAGATTATGGTAACAGCACGGTTTGAATCTGGTACTATTTCCACAAACCAGTGTGTCCTGTTCAAACTGACAAAGCTAGTTTTCCCTTGTGTTCTGGATATTTCTTGTGTCAAAAGCTTTGTTGGACGCATTCTGCCGTTCTATGGTCAATTGGCCATGCATCAAACTAGAAACAAAAAACAACTCAAGCTGAAATGCTCAGGGATACTGGGATGCTCGAGGTAATTAGGTATGGATGCTTCACTAGGAGTGGTCAGTGATTACTTGCCTAAAATCAAGCTATTTTTCATATGGGATACACCCTTATTATATATGTGGTTAAGTGGGCACATGTTACATGTAAAAAAATATTAACAGGCTAGCAATTGAGAGCAACTGGCAGTAAACCTGGAATCACGCTTATCCACTTTATCATGATGATGAAATTAGATTAACATTACAACGCAACCCAATGAAAAATCACTGAAATAAAACAATAAGCAATTCCTCTATAACCGAAAATGACTGCAATGAACCTCAGATCATTAACCAGAACTACACTAAGAAATAACAAACTCGCTACTAAGATTCAAGGATCCAATCCTAACTACCATGATCTAGTCCCCTATTTGGATAACGCCCACATGAACATGATAACTTCATCCACATCATAATTATTCCAAGGTATACGATTCCTCTAAGCAGGCCATACTGTAATTACCACAAACATACTAACCAAAAGGGAACCATCCTAGAAAGCAAGTTGTTGCACCCACAAAAACGTGGTCAGACACACAGAAAGAAACATTAATTGATTGTGAATGAAAGAAAAACACAAAAAGAAATACCAGGTTCCTGTAGATGCAGCGCAATAACACCCAGATGCAGCATCATAGTAATAGCCTGTCCTGCTGCTGTAATAGTAACTGCATGAAAACCAAAAAGGGAGTATAATCAACGCAAGTGATGAGTTCAACAGTACAACAGTCAGCTGCTTACTACATATCTCTTGCTGTAACAAAAAACTAAATTATACTCCCTCCGTCCGGAAATACTTGCCGAATGAATAGATGTATCTAGACATATTTAAGTTCTAGATACATCCATTTTTAACCATTTCTCCGACGAGTATTTCCGGACGGAGGGAGTATAATTAGAGTGTAAGTGCAGCAAATTACTATAAAGTAAGATCTATAACCTACCCTGACGATGGATCGTAGACATAATCTGAGTCCGCACTTCCATTACCAACCTCTGCAAGAATAACCAAAAGAGTTGCTAATAAGTACAGACATGATTCTTGATAAAAAAATAAATGGAGAGAGCATGAAATTCACTGAGATAATAGCTTACTTTCAGCACCTGAGGTTCCAGAAGCCTCTTGTGGTACTGGCTCGGGATTGCAATCTGAATCTAAAGTTTTTGCATCAGAATCAGGATTGACATCAGTGTCGTCATTTTCACCGAACATGTCAAAGTTACTATCATCATCATTTGCTATAGCAGTTGTCGCAGAGGTATTAGCAGCTGAAGGACCACTGTCCATCTCCAGTAAGGACGTGGTAGTTGGGCCACTCTCTGTGGCGTCTGCAAATATATCTTCTTCAACTTCTGGTATGCCAAGTCGAGAACGTGCTAGACGTTCATAACCCTCTGCAAAAGGCAAAATGATGGAAATATGTAATCAGGTGTGATCCCCATTGAGACAATATTAAGGAATAATTTACAATAAGCATAAAAAAGCACAATGCTCATACAGCTACAAGACTATTCATAAAAGTAGCAAATATCCGCATGGATTTAGACCAACAGGCTCTATCTGCTTCTTATCATTTTCTACCATCACCTTATGTAAGCTGGGTAGATTCTTAGTTCATCTACCGGTGGGTCATCTTTTGAATGGGGAAAATATATTGTGTGTTTGTTTAATGAGCCATCATGTTTGCTTGACTAAGTTATGTCAACACTCATTTTGTATGGACAATGGTGCTAGCTCCAGAAAGGTGATAGCAGTAGCACGAACCATCTAAAGTACTTCTATTCATTCAAGCGGGGGAATGGATTCAAATGGGTGGTAAGTATTCATTTCATGTATTAATTGCAGTAACACAGATGGATCTGTTTCTGTTGGAAATAGGCATAACCTAAAATATAGCATATCTATGTAACTTGCAAGCTTTTACTGAAACAACGTCACAAAACTGATACCTGATTGGTGATGGCTGATATTAAGCATATTCGTGAAGCACACACATTTCATATAGCATTCATTTTAACTGTCACCTATTGAGTTTTGACTACTAACACTAATGCAATATTGTTTTCACGTTGGGAATGGGAACATGTGGTAGTATCAGAAGTGATACATGGTGATAAGAAAAAGAAGATATGTATAAGTTAGTAATAAGGGAGGTACTAACCAGCCTCGCGTACAAATGTCTCCTGATCATCTGAATATACATCTACACCAGGACAATAAAAAATGATATAAGAATGCAGATCATCAGAAGGTTATTGCCATACCAAAATGATTAATGAATGGTTTAAAAACTAACAAACTAAAAAAGTTAAACAGAAAAGGAACACATACTGTACTCCCCATTCTCCATTAGCTTCATGGCAGCTTCTGTCAGCTCATCAAATATGCGCTTGGTCCCCTCAGTCATTCTTCCACGATTGTCAGTAGATGTGCTCTTCAATCGTTTCAAAGCCTGAATTATCTGGCAGAACACCATTCAAGAAAAGATTTAACATGCAATCAACCCATGAGTGTATTATTAACAGAAAAAAGTCTCACATGGTTTCCTTTGTTTCATGGTAGGTTTTGACTCATACAATGTTTTGCTACAGGTCTATAAAGATTCAACAACAATGTGACATAGCAGACATGGTTGTAAGCTGTATCCAGGTAAAAAGAAAGTGTACCACATACTCTTAAGGTTATAACTGTATCACACTTTTTACTTAACATTTGGCATACAAACTGTAATAAAAGCATATGATCCAAGAAGTACCGTGAAGCAAAAAATGCAATAGTTTCTGGATTAATTTGTTACAAATCAAGTTTATAACCTCGGCATTGAGAGAAGATACTGCAGCACACGAGCATATCAAGAGCATGCTTCCCTCAGTCTCCAATAGACATGATAAGTACAAACAGCATTGTGCATTACAGACATGCAGTGCAATTCGGATTGATTATCCATACAGCAAAGATGCAAGGGTAAAAAGTAACACACTGCCAGGTTTATGTCACCAAGTACCTTGAGACTACAGTCAAATAATTCACTAAATCATTTCTCTAGTGATGTTGCCAGTAAGCCAAGAATACAACAAGGGAACCTTGTGCCCCTCTTGTAACTATCACAATGTTAAAGTTAAAGCTATACAGAAGCTGCAATTGAACATACCGTTTCTGCTGGTTCAAGCATGTTTGCTATTCTCCTTTTTATCTTTCCAATATCATCAGAAGAAAGGTCCTGGAACTCCTCTTCTTTGTCTTTTTTCTTTTGAACCTTTCCAGCAAATTTGGTGTCTACTTCAACATTATCCAACCAGGCATCCTGTACAAAACAGGTGATTGCGTCACCAAATTGACAGATTGTAACTTCATGCGCAACATCCAAGACGATAAACATAAAATAGACCATACCTTCATATCGTTGCCTCTTGCAAACTCCACAAAATTCCCATTTTCATCAAAGTATCCTTCTTCCCTCTCTTGCTCCAAGTTAAAAGGTTCTATCTCAATACCATCATCGATAAAGTTGGCGTCGTCCTGTTGAACATCAAAGTCTGTGTTATCTGACAATGATAGCAAAGTGGTTAGCTTCAAACTTATGCCTAATAATCATACTATCAATGATACGCAGGGCAAAGTGTGGGTATAAATATATTGTCATGCTTAGAAGTCAAAATATTAAAAAGGCTAAGTAAAAGCCATGATCACAGGATTTTATACAACAGCCAAGCAATAGGAAAGAGCAGCTATGTAATATTTCAGTCGTAAGTTGAAAAGCATAGTAAAATAATCAAGTTCATTTTTTACCAAAACTATGTAAAAAAAACTGCATCCTTCCCTGCATAGAACGTGCTAAGATGTGAGCAATATGCATCGTAAGAAACACTAAGGGCACGTACAACGCGACGCTAAGGACGGACGTTGGGATCCTAATCTCGGATGTTTCACTCATTGGGAGAATTTTTCCTGGCGCCTGCTAGCTAGTGCCGCCAAGTCTGGCAGCAGGCGCTCTAGTTGACATGGGGCTGATTTTAAGTGAGGGGCTTAGCGCCCCATAACATCTCAGCGTTGGAAAGTCAGGCTCTTACGCAAACGCTAGGAAGTGTTTTTTTAATTTTTAATCCTTAAACATCTATACAAGCGCCTACGCAATGGAGATGCCCTAATCCTTTAACATAGGCCCACGGCTTCAACATGAACCAAATAAATGCCCAACTAATAATTTATGTAATCTAACCATAGATACTAAACCAATTGGTAGAGGCCTGGTCTATGCCACTAGTTTTTTCTGTTTGGTGTTTGCTCCTGTTTTTACATTATCACTAGATGTTTTGCTAGACCAGTGGCCACACATAAACGCAAACACCTTCTCTATTTTTATCTTTAATGCCCTCAGGACTGCAATTTTCCATCAGAAGCTTCACAAAAAATACAGATCATTCGGAGTTACTGGGCAATTTCACCAAGTTGGCATGTTACCAAATAATATCCATAATTGACATACTTTAATAGTATAATTGGTGGCAGCCATGCGAGAAAAATGCATTTAAAAGTAGCACGACAACACAGTATAGCATCAACTAGCCCCAATTCTGCCTAGACATCATCTGGGCAGTTATGCTGCGTCATATGGCCATATGGCAGCTTGTAAATTCCGACGAAACTTCATAGAAACTAGAAACTACAAGACTACAGTCACTTGCATAAGAATCCTAACTATCCAATCCACATAAGAAATCAAGCCCTCTGAAGAAACTCAAGGTCAGGAAATAGCACTGCATACCTTGTAGCGCATTTCGAAACCCTTGACGTTGGCGGTGCCCTGCGTGTCGTCCCCTTCCCTGCGGTGGCGCCGTCGCGCTCGCTTCACCGCCGCGAGCTCGGGGTTCATCAGCTCGTCGATGTCGTCCGCGGCGGCGCCCCCCTCCCCGCTGCTGCCAGCGGCAGCAGGGTCGCGGTACTTGGCCTTCTTCCCCTTGGGGAACCGCACCTTGCGGTCCCTTGACAGGAGAAAAGATGGAAAACATCAGCCGAACCGGAGCGCGAAACCCTAACGCGGGGTACCGGCGAGAACGGGAGAAAACGGATAGGGGTCAGGCCGGAGGGAGGGGGTTGGGTTGACTTACCCGAGAGCGGAGCGGTCATCGTCATCGTCCCCGGCGGCGGTCGCGGGCAGGGGGCGCTTGGTGCCGCGCTGCGGCGCCGTGGGATCCATAGGTCGGCGGCGACGGTGACGGCAGAGCGAAGGAAGAGACCAGAGCACGCTTGTATATTTGGGCCCTTGCCAGCTTTCTCTCTCGTGGGTTGATTTCAAATTGACCGAAGGAAGGGCTGGGCTGGGCGGAAGTTGATTTCAGATAGGCAAAGGATTGCTAACCAAGGTTGTAGGCCGGCCTTGTCACACGCCTTCCAGACGTCACGCAAGGCAAGAGCAACTAGTTAACTAACGAGCGCTCCTTCAAAGCCTCGCAACGTCAGCGCCACTTAACGCGCTCTCAGCCATTCGCCACGTGTCGCGCTCTGGACGCTCTCTTCAGATTTTGTTTTTATTATTTTTCGCACGCGTTTTCGGCTTTTTAAACGGTTTTTTTCCGGGTTTTTTTTTACGTTTTGGTTTTCTCCCGGTCTTCCTTAGCTTTTCGACCAAAAAACATTTTTCGAAAAAAAAAATTACGTGAAAAAACACGTTTTCTTTTTTTTTTCTTTCACGAAAAGTCACGGTTTTTCTTCCGCAAGAGGCACGGTTGTGCTTTAGCGAGAGTCACAGCCGTGCCTTTTGGAAAAAAAGCGTTTTCTGTTTTTTTCCTTTCGCGAGAGTCACGGTTTTACTTTCGCGAGAGGCACGGTTGTGCTTTCGCGAGAATCACGGCCGTGCCTCTCCGAAAGTGAAAAACAAAACGCGTTTTCTGTTTTTTTCTTTCGCGAGAGTCACGGTTTTGTTTCCGCGAGAGGCACGGTTGTGCTTTCGTGAGAGTCACGGCCGTGCCTCTCGGAAAGGGAAAAAATACGCGTTTTCTGTTTTTTTCTTTCGCGAGAGTCACGGTTTTGCTTTCGCCAAAGGTACGGTTGTGCTTTCGCGAGAGTCACGGGCGTGCCTCTTTCGGAAAGGGAAAAAACGTGTTTTCTGTTTTTTTTCTTCCATGAGAGTCACGATTTTGCTTTCACGATAGGCACGGTTGTGATTTCGCAAGAGGCACGCGCGTGCCTCTTTCAGAAAGGGAAAAAACCGTGCTCCCGGTTTGGTTTTTTCATCCGGTTTTTTTTCGTCCGTTTTTTCATGAAAAAAAAGTTCGTCAAAACCTATCAACATGGGATCTTGTTTTGAAGATCTCGACGCGAGGAATCCAATGGTGAAAACGGTTTGAGATTTGGATGCACGGTTTAAGAGATAAAACATTTTGAATAAACAGATCTACGAAAAAAGGGAGAACTCCCAGGTTGCGACAAGTGGCGCGCTGCATGTGCGACACTTGTCGTGACCTGGGAAGGTGGAGTGTTCTTTGCAACAAGTACTCCTTAATTAGTGATTTTGACGCAAAGCCCCGTTGCTGATTCTCAAAAAGCAAAAAAAAGAGGCCCGTTGCTGGCCTGACACATGGTACTTACAGAGAGCTGGACCTTTTTTTAGGGCTAGGGCGCTGGAGCTATATCTCGCTTATAGCAAGACGATAGCTCTTCTTGCTTGCAGTGCCCGCACATACTCTCTCTGTCCGATAAAGCTTGTCTCAAACTTGTTTCTTAAGTGCTAGATACATTCATTTGGGGGACAAACTTTTTCGGACGGAGGGGGTATGAACTAGCTTATTGCTTTCGCTCATTCCTTTCGATAGTTGCGTTTCGTAGCTATAGGTTGGTGGTTTTTTGTTGTATATAATGGTTCGGGTTGTCTGGTTTTTAGTTATTATTTTTTCTTTTTTGTGTTTTTATGAGTTTTTTGGTTTTCATTGTGTCCCATCTGTTTCTTGTTTTTCTTTGGGGTTTTCTTCTGTTTCTTTCTTGTTTTTTTCCTTTTTGTGTTTTTCTTTAAGGTTTTCATTGATTTTATTTGGTACACTATATTTTTGCTATTTCTTTGTCTTTTAGGTTTTTTCTTTTCTTATTTGTTTTTGTTGTTCTTTTCTTCTTTGATTTTATTTGTTTCTTTCATGTTTTCTTTTGGTTTTTTCTTCTTTTTTCCTACACATATGTACTTTTTCATATATATCAGGTATACAACAACAACAACAACAAGTCTTCAATCTCAAATAAGTTGGGGCACGCTATAGCTGAAACCCACAAGATTTCAAAACGAGAGAAGTCCACTTTTCAACCTTCAACTTGCTACTTGGTTTAATATTCAACCTCGAACTTTAAAACCAGTTACTATACACCCTAAACTTTCAATACCGTTCATAATTCAACCATGGGCGTGTGTAAAGCCGGTTTTCGCTGACGCATCTGGTTTTGACCGAGTTGACTTCGCCATCAACATAGCCATGTCACTCAGGGTCACACATGAGCCAAATTAACAGAGTGTCCAAGGGCTAAACTGCAAAATCACACTCCAACCAGCGTGTAAAGAAGCCGATTGGCGCTCCTCCAGGCCGTCCCGCCTCCGTGTCGATGACGCGGAGCAGCCAACGGCCACCTCCGCCGCGGAAGTCCGGGATCAAGAGCACTTGTACCTCAAACAGGCAGCACCCTAGCGCCTTTCTGGTCCCTCCTGGTGAAATACGACAAGATGGCGACACCCTCGACGCTCCCCCTGACCTGAGAGATCGAGAAGCCAGCCGCGTGCATGACACGGTTGATGCTGGGGTCGTCGAGGATGGAGACGACAAGCTGCTCCACCCCTTCCTCGGTAGTGCAGCGGGCATGGTGTCGTGCGGGCATTGTTCTGGTGCGGCCATGTGATGAATAGTGGGTCATCATTGTGCGAGTGCTGGCTCTGCTCTATCGCTTCCGGTGGTCTTTTATCGGGAGCGCGAACTGGTTGCAGGAGGTGCAACTCCCACTTCCTGTTGCCGATTCATTCGGCTACTGCTCGTTGTACTGCTCATCCCACGCAGTCGCTTGCTGGGAAGAAAGGCAGCACGAGCACACACGACAGGATACACAGGAGCACACACATACCAGTAGAGCAAGCATGGGGGTACGCATGGCAGCGGAGCAAGCCCGGGGGTTCCCCTTGTTCACCAGTGCACGAGCATGCATGGTGGCCATTGTTGTTGTTGCCGCCGCCAGCGGGAGAGAGAGGACAGGGCAAAAAAATGTCAAAACAGAGAGGGGTAAAAAATCTGACGTGGTTCTTCCCGGTCAGCAGTGAAGCAGTCAAAACCGCTCTAGTGAATCAAAATCGGGTGGAGGGTTGATTCTTGGCCCGGATGGTTAGTTCGAGGTGTAAAATGACCGGTTTTAAAGTTGAGGGTTGAACCTTAAACCGAGTGGTAAGTTTAGGTTGTAAAGTGGACTTCTCTCTTTCAAAACAAATTCATGGTTTTGGCACATTGATAATTAGCTTTCACTCACCTCTCTCCATGGCTAGTCTTTGATGATATTTCAGTCATTTAGGTCTCTCTTTACGGACTCCTCATATGTCAAGACACCCAGCCTCTCTTGACATTATCAACACGTTTTAACCATCTGCCCTACATTGGAGCTTCTGGAGGCCTGTTGTATATGCCCAAACCATCTCATATGATGTTGGACAAGCTTCTCTCCAATCGATGCTACCCCAACTCACTCTTGTATATCATTATTTCGGACCCGGTCCTTTCTTGTGTAGTAACACATCCATCTCAACATGCACATCTCCAGTGTTGGACATGTCGCCTCGGTCAACACCCAGCAACATACAACATTGTGGGTCAAATCACCATCATTCTGCAAACATTGACCCCAAATACTGAAAGGTGTCCTTATGAGGTACCACTTGCTTTTCAAAGGTAACCTCCTCCTCCGCGTGCCTAGTAGTACTGAAACCGCACCTCATGTACCCAGTTTTATTTCTACTTAGTTTGAAACCTTTCGATTCTAAAGTTTGTCTACATAGCTCTAACTTTCTATTACCCCCCGGTCGAATATCATTGACTAGCACCACATCATCCCCAAAGAGCATACATCATGGGATATGTCCTTGTATATACCTTGTGACCTCATCCATCACCAAAGAAAAAAATATAAGAGCTCAGAGCTGACCCTTTGTGTAGTACTATTCTAATCAAGAAGTCATCAGTGTCGCCATCACTTGTTCGAACACTTGTCACAACATTATCGTACACGTCCTTCATGAGGGTAATGTACTTTCTTGGGACTTTGTGTTTCTCCCAATAACACCACTTGACATTCCGCAACATCTTATCGTAGGCCTTCTTCAAGTTAATGAACATCATCGGTAGGTCCTTCTTTTGCTCCATGCATTTCTCCATAAGTTGTCGTATAAAGAAAATGTCTTCCATGGTCGACCTCCCGGACATGAAATCAGTTTGATATTTGGTCACATTTGTCATTTTTTAAGCGGTGCCCATTCAGTCATAGCTTCACTGTATGGCTCATCAGCTTAATTCTATATTAGTACAAATTTGAACATCCCTCTTGTTCTTAAAGTTTGGTACTAATATACTCTGCCTCCATTCTTTTAGCATCTTGTTTCCTGAGAAATGATGTTGAAAATCTTAGTTAGCCAAACTATCACTATGTCTCAAAAACCTCTCCACACCTCGATGGGGATACAAGCAAGGCCCATCGCCTTGCCTCCTTTCATCATTTTCAATGCCTCCCTGGTCTTAGATTTCTGGATTCGTCGCACAAAACGCATGCTGGTATCATCAAAGGAATCCTTCGACCCAATGGTAGAGTTACCCATTCTCTTCATTGACAATTTTTTTGAAGTACTCCCGCCATCTATGCTTAATCTCCTCATCCTTCACCAGGAACTGAACTGCTTCGTCATCCTTGATGCATTTGACCTAGTTGACATTCCTCGTCTTCCTCTCTTGGATCTTGGGTATCTTATAAACATCTCTTTTCACCTTTCTTCATGTATAAGTGCTGGTAGAGGTCCTCGTATGCCTGACCATTTGCTTCACCCCACAACTCTCTTTGTGGCCTTTTTGTCACCTTGTATTTCCCTATGTTGTCTACACTTCTATCCCGGTGTAGGCGTATGAAGCAGTCCTTCTTCTCCTTAATAGCCTTTTGGACATCATCGTTCTTCCACTAGGTATCTTTAGCTTTGCTTCTACTTCGCCTGGTCACTCCAAACTCATCTAAAGCCACCTTACAAATGCAAGTCACCTATTCATCCACATATTGTTTGCATCCCCTCCTTCCTCCCAAGGGCCCTCCTTAATGTCCCTCTCTTTGAAAGCCTAATTTGCCTCCACCTTGAGCTTTCCCCACTTTGTTCTAGCGATTTTGTTGTGCTTTATCTCACTGGACATGAATCTGAAAGCGGAAATTAGCCACCACAGGCTTATGTTGAGAGACAACACTCTCTCCATGTATCACCTTACGATTTAGGCAAGCACGCTTCTCTTCTCTTCCCAAGAGGACGAACTCAGTCTGGCTAGAGTGTTGACCAATACTAAAAGTCACCAAATGTGATTCTCTATTTCTAAAGAGGGTGTTAGCTACGATCATGTCAAAGGCTAGAGCGAACCTTGAGACATCTACTCCTTGAATACATTATTAACATTTTTTTAAATATATGTTTTAATGTCTACCATTCTTTTCATATACATTATACATTTTTGTATACAGTATAATTTTTGCTAAACGTTCAAAAATTTCTAAATACATCATTAACAAAAAAATTCAAATAAATGTTTTGATGTCTACATTTTATATACATACTCCCTCAGTCCCAAAATAAGTGTCTCAACTTTGTACTAACTTTAGTACAAAGTCGTACTAAGGTTGGGACACTTATTCTGGGATGGAGAGAGTATTATAGATTATTGTATATGACAGGAACTTTTTTATACATGTTTAACTATACGTTCTACATTTTTCATACACAATAAAAAATTGTAAACGTTTTCAAATACATGATTATTTCTGTCGAATAAATGTTTTGTTGTCCCAAAAATAATACATATTTAATATTTTTCCTTTACGTTGGTAACATTTCTTTATGCATTTAAAAAATTAAATACATGATTACCTTTTTTCAAATATATGTGTTGATGTCTACTGATTTTCATACACATTGTGATTTTTCGTATACACCTGAAACATTTTTTATACACGTTAAGCATTTTTTAAATGCATGATTAACATCATTTTTTATACACGTTAAGCATTTTTTAAATGCATGATTAACATTTTGAACCACATGTTTTTGAACAATTTTTTGAATATTTGTGAAACATTTTTAAATACACTTTCAATCATTTTTTTAGTGCTATCAACAATTTGTGAAACTATGCTAACAAATTTTACACCGCACTTACATTTCCTAAATTCTTAATTAACATTTTTTCAAATATATATTTTGATGCCTCCTTTCTTTTTCATACAGATTGTACATATTTCAGATACACTGGAAACACTTTTTTTGCATGTTTAATATTTTTAATGCATGATTAATGTTTTTTCATATATATTTTTGTGAACCTTTTTTGGATATGTGTTAAAATAATTCAAATTCATGGTTTTATTTTTTTAGAAGTAATTTGAAGTTTCAAAATACAAACAAAAGAAGAAGAAAAACTAACTAACCTACACACGCCTGAGCTTAGGCCTTGATCACGAGATGTGGGTCACCTGGCCCATGTACGAGTGTTGCGGGGAGGGCGGCTTCCAACTTGGTATAAGCGAGGTATAGACTCGCCCCCTCTAGAGGAGCGGATGAGGCGCTCGACACGGGATGGGAGTTGCCTAGTGAGGTTCACCGGTGTTTTTTTTTGCGGTTCCTTGATTATTTTTCTTTCATCTTATTTTCTTCATTTTTAAGTATCAATTAGTTTGGTGGAGAAAGCACGTGTCAGTGTTAGTTAGGAGCGCATACACATAGAAAGCATAGGTAATACTAGTTGAAAGCATAGGTTAGTCCACATAGAGAGCACATGGTAGTTCTAGTTGGGAGCACACCCATGTAAGGAGTATATGTTGGTGCTACTTGGCAGCACACAACATGTTAGTGCTAATTGGGAGCACAAATGTGTATCACTAGCAGAGGCGAGAGGGTTGGGCATGGTCGGTCTTGTCGGTCATGGCGGCTGGCAGCGGCGCTCGAGACTTGTGGGTGATGATGTTACAACATGGAATACAACCTAGGAGGGGAGGGGAAAGAGGGTTTATTGTTTTCTTCTTGTTTTTCATGTCCTCCTAGAATTGGAGGAGTTGTTGCCAACGGCCTTCGGCAAACTGAGCCCGTGCGAGCAACTCTTCTCGGTCCCTAGTGACCTTCTTGGCCGACCTGGCAAGCCTCTCCCGAATTCGTCGTGGCACGGGCTATCAAGTGATTGTTGAGGACATTCTCGTCTTAGGGACCAAACTCGCTGTCTGGCTCCCCCTCGTGTAGTGACACTTTGGGTAGAAGGCTCTTGGGGGCATTGCCGTTGTTTTCGTTGGCGTCGTCATTGTTGTTCGCGTTGTTCTGGCCATCGCCATCGCCATTGCCACCGCCATTGCGTTTGACGTATCCAGCATGTAGATATCATAGAGGTCTCGTTCCACTTGCATGAGGGCACAATGGCTGGTGGTCGACTATCAGCTGGCTCGCTGATCTCCTCTTCCACATCATCGACCTTGTCAGTGGTTCCTTAGAGGACATCGGTAAGATCTTCGATGTTAGCCACAAGATGGGTGGTGGGTGGGTCAAAAAAATCGACTCCCACCGGGAGTTACACGATCCGATCTGACACCAAGATCGAGAAATCCAATTTAGCGAGCTCTTGAATCCTATCAAACATCAAGTCTAGGATAAGTTCCTCACACTCCTGTCGGTCCTGATCTGATATTGGGCTCAGAGGAAGCGCCTTCGGGATCCAATCTGACATCGATCGGGTAAAGATTTCTCCTACTCCTCTCGGGCCAGATTCATACATCATGCTGAGGGGAAGTGGTTTGGGGACTTGATCTAACATCGATCCCGGCACAAGTTTCTCACGTTCTTCTGGGGATGGGTCTGACATCGTGCCCAAGGAGAGTGGCTTTGGGATCCAATCTAACATCAATCCCGGCACAGGTTTATCACGCTCTTCTAGGGCCTGGTCTCACATCGGGCCCGGGGTGAGCGCTCATGCTCCTCCTGGATTTGGCGAGAAACAAACCCGTGAAGACCAGCTCTCTGCGGAGATCCGCGGCGTACTCCTTGTTGTGGAATCTCACTATCTGGTCTGGAGCGAAGGATTTGACCTAGCAGAGATGGCCGGTCGAGTTGACGACAAGGGTGACACCGCCAAAGATGAACATCTGCCCTAGCGGAAAGATCGTGTCAGAGCCGATCTGAGCATTGATTCGAACTCCCATTGAAGTGTGACAATCACCTAGCACGACTTCTATGGGCCACCACCATCAGAGCTAAATCCAACAGATTCCTCGGTATGGTATCCTAAGCTAGATGCCTTAGGATGATGATAACAAGGGCACAAAGTTTACCAGGTTCAAGCTCTCCTGAGGAGATAAAACACTGTGTCCTGCTTTGTGCTTCATTGGGTTGGAGTGTATCAAGAGTACACAGTACCGAGAGATTTTTGTCTTTCTATCTACGAGCCTGCCCCGACTTATATAGCATACCCTCGGGGGGGGGGGGGCTAGTCGGCTATGTACAAAGAGGTAGATTCCTCCACAAATCCAACTCCTTATATTGTATATCAAGTCTTCTGGAGTCTTGCTGTTATCCACCACGGCCTACCCGAAGTGGCCTAGATCATGCATAACCAACAAGGGGTCCTCAACCCGGTTCACCGGGCCGGGAGTTGACATGGTGAGAGGCCCCTTAGCCGGGGCACCGTCCGATAGATCTAATGGAATCTTGAGAGTACAGTTCAGTACTCGCCTTACTTTATCATTATTTTCTGATCTAGATTGTTAAAAATCAGATGATAGCATTTTGAAAATATGTTTGTTAAAGGACAACGTTAGCTGATTATCCCAAAGACAGTGGTCTAGGCAGGGATATTAATGTCATTGTTAAGGTATATTTTGCTTCCGTTATGAGTTGTATCTTGGTCGCAAAACCCTTGTAATGAATTCATTCGTTAAATTTAACTCCTCGGATTTGTTGTAGATATGTTGTTGTTACATCTTTCGTGAATTGTGTTGTCATACCTACCTGTCCACCCATACAGCGTGTATGTTGCGACATGCATGTTGTGTTTGGTGGGCGTCCCAAGGTTGATATTATGTGGATGCTAGTGGATGTGAGAGATCTGCATAAACCCGGTCTTAGGGTGTTATAGCCACATGACGTGGATAGACTACGTCGATATTTCCCCAAAGAGGAAGGGATAATGCAGCACATACGGTAAGTGTTTCCCTCAGTTGTGAAACCAAGGTATTAATCCAGTAGGAGAACCAAGCAACAATATGTAAATGGTACCTGCACACAAAGAAAAAAATACTTGCAACCCGACGCGTAAGAGGGGTTATCAATCCCTCCTCGGTAAAAAGATAAATTATTTTGTATGAGATTGGATAAATAGATTCTGAATAAAACACGAAATAAAATAAGTAAAGAAAAGTGCAGCAAGGTATTTTTTGGTTTTTGGAATAATAGTCGGAAAACAAATACGATAAAGATAGATCTGAAAGCAATATGATAGAAGATAGACCCGTGGTCCGGAGATTTCACTAGTGGCTTCTCTCGAGAAAATAGCACACGGTGGGTAAACAAATTACTGTTGGGCAATTGATATAAGAACAAATAATTATGACGATATCCAAGGCAATGATCATGAATATAGGCATCACGTCCAAGATTAGTAGACTGAATCCTGCCTGCATATACTACTATTACTCCACACATCCACCGTTATCCAACATGCATCTAGTGTATTAAGTTCATGGAGAAACGGAGTAATGCAATAAAAACGATGCCATGATGTAGACAAGATCTATTCATGTAGGAATAGACCCCATCTTTTTATCCTTAATAGCAGCGATACATGCGTGCCTCACTACCCCTTCTGTCACTGGGTGAGGACACCGCAAGATCGAACCCATCACAAAGCACCTCCAATTGCAAGAAAAATCAATCCAGTTGGCCTAACTAAACCAAAGATTCGGAGAAGAAATACGAGGCTATAAATAATCATGCATATAATAGATCAAAGAAGACTCAAATAATATTCATGGATATAGATCTGATCATAAACTCGAACTTCATCGGATCCCAACAAACACACCACAAAAAAGTCATTATATCAAATAGATCTCCAAGAGACCATTGTATTGAGAATCAAAAAGAGAGAAGAAGCCATCTAGCTACTGCCTACGGACCCGTAGGTCTATGGTGAACTACTAACGCAGCATCGGAGGAGCACCAATGAGGATGATGAACCCCTTCGTGATCGTGTTCCCCTCCGGCAAGGTGCCGTAATAGGGCTCTAGATTGGATCTCGTGGTTCTAGAACTTGCGCGGCTGGAATTGTGTTTCGTCGACTCCCCTAGGGTTTCTAGAATATTTGGGTATTTATAGAGCTGAGAGGTGGTGGAGGAGACCCCCTTGGCCCCACAACCCATCAGGGCGCGCCAGGGGCCTCTGGCGTGCCCTGGTGTCTTGTGGGCCCCATGGGCCTCCCCTCTGGTGCTTCCTTGGCTCCCAAGTTGTCTTCTGGTACAAAAAAACCTCCAAAAAGTTTTGCTGCATTTGGACTCCGTTTGATAGGGATATTCCGTGAAGTAAAAAACAAGCAAAAAACAGCAACTGGTACTGGGCACTATGTCAATAGGTTAGTCCCAAAAATTAATATAAAGTTGCTATAAAATGATTGTAAAACATTCAAAAATGATAATATAACGCATGGAACAATAAAAAATTATAGATCCGTTGAAGATGTATCACCACATTAACCCAGTCTTCTTAAGTTTGACGTCTAAGTTATTCCAAATTTGAGTTGAGGGTGAAACGAATCCATTAGAGTGGATTTGTGGGTGATTTCTATACTTCTTTCCTTAACTGGTGAACGATTTCACCAGGATGGCGCGTTCATGCAAGGAATAGTGAGTGAGCGCGAGCATACTGCGCGGTTGCGGGCCAATCCACTATAGTTTGTTTGGATTTTTTATCCATATACTTCAAATAATGAGACATGGTAAAACAATCTTAAATATGAAAAAATACTATTAAAATGGCTACCTTGGTGTGTACACATGTTCATCTCGTATTTAAAAAAGGTATGTTTGCCTATTTAGAAAATGTTTGCCACATACTTGAAAAATGTTTGCCACATATTTAAAAAATGTGTGTGTATTGTAAAAGTGTTCTTTTTTGTGTGTTGAAAAAAAATCGCCATGTGTTTAAAAATGTTTATTGCGTACATGAAAATGTGTGTGTATTGTAAAAGTGTTCTTTGTGTATTGAAAAAAATCACCATGTGTTTAAAAATTATTCATCTTATATTTGAAAAATGTATGTCGCATATTTGAAAAGTATTTGCCACATACTTGAAAAATGTGCGCGTAGTGTAAAAGTGTTCTTTGTGTATTAAAAAAATCACCATGTGTATAAAAATGTTTATTGCGTATTAAAAAATGTCGTTGCATTTTTAGAAAGGACCCTGATAAGTGCCACAAGTGTAGCACAAATACATGGCAACTTCGAACGTCTTTTATGGCAAATTTAGTGGCGCAAGGATGGCAACTTTAGTTCTCAAGCATGATAACTTTCTTTCAGATGGCAAGTTTTAGTTTTTTTGGGGTTTATTTTTTCCTTTTCGGATGGCAACTTTAGTTGTAAAAAAATTAGGGCCGGGGTGCTCCGTGCCATACGTGTGTCACTTTCCATGATTTAGAAATAGACATTGGGGAGTCCTCTCACGTCACCAGCACATATAGTAACCTGACATCGTTGTACTTCTTTAAAATATAATTCTTCTAGCATTATTGTTGGAAATGAAAAGTGCTTACCAATTGTTGCTACCAGCACCCTTGATTTTTTTTGTTGCTACCAGTTCTACCACACTACATCCATATAACTTCAACTTCACAATGTTCTCACTTCTCCTTCTATTGTTAGGAACTTGGATTCTATACACCAAGTCACTTATTAAGAATTGCTCTCTAGTCCTTTCTACCAGTGGGATCTTGATACGTCTCAAACGTATCTATAATTTTTTATTGTTCCATTCTGTTCCATTCTGTTATATCATTTTTGGATGTTCTACAATAATTTTATAGTCATTTTATATCATTTTTGGTACTAACCTATTGACATAGTGCCAAGTGCCAGTTGCTGTTTTCTGCTTGTTTTTTACATCACAGGAAATCAATACCAAACGGAGTCCAAATGCAGCGAAACTTTTTGTGGAATTTTTATGGACCAGAAGACATCCAATGGGCCGGAGAAGCACCTGGGGGTCCCCCGAAGAGGGCACAACCCACCTGGGTGCGCCTGGCCCCCAGGCACGCCCAGGTGGGCTGTGCCCACCTCGGTGGCCTCCCGCACCGCCTCTTTGCTCTATAAATACCCCAATATTCCAGAAACCCTAGGGGAGTCAACGAAAATCAATTCCAGCCGCTGCAAGTTCCAGAACCACTAGATCCAATCTGCACACCATCATGGAGGGGTTCATCATCCTCATTGGCGCCTCCCCGATGATGCGTGAGTAGTTCATTGTAGACCTACGGGTCTGCAGTTAGTAGCTAAATGGCTTCCTCTTTCTTTCTCTTTTGATTCTCAATACAATGATCTCCTGGAGATCTAATGTAACTATTTTTGTGGTGTGTTTGTTGGGATCCAATGAACTTTGACTTTATGATCAGATCTATCTTTTTATCCATGAAAGTTATTTGAGTCTTCTTTGATCTCTTATATGCATGATTACTTATAGCCTCGTATTTCTTCTTCGAATCTTTGGTTTAGTTAGGCCAACTAGATCGATTTTTCTTGCCATGGGAAGAGGTGCTTTGTGATGGGTTCGATCTTACGGTGCTTGATCCCAGTGACAGAAGGGGAACCGATACGTATGTATCGTTGCTATTAAGGATAACAAGATGGGGTCTATTTCTACATAAATAGATCTTGTCTACATCATGTCATCGTTCTTATTGCATTATTCCGTTTCTCCGTGAACTTAATACACTAGATGCATGCTGGATAGCGGTCGATGTGTGGAGTAATAGCAGTAGATGCAGGCAGGAGTCGGTCTACTAATGTTGGGCGTGATGCCTATATAATGATCATTGCCTGGATATCGTCATAATTATTTGAAGTTCTATCAATTGCCCAACAGTAATTTGTTTACCCACCATATGGTATTTGATGACCCACAAGTGTAGGGGATCTATCGTAGTCCCTTCGATAAGTAAGAGTGTCGAACCCAACGAGGAGCAGAAGGAAATGACAAGCGGTTTTCAGTAAGGTATTCTCTGCAAGCACTGAAATTATCGGTAACAAATAGTTCTATGATAAGGTAATTTGCAACGAGTAGCAAGTAATGAAAGTAAACAAGGTGCAGCAAGATGGCCCAATCCTTTTTGTAGCAAAGGACAAGCCTGAACAAACTCTTATATAGAGAAAAGCGCTCCCAAGGACACATGGGAATTATCGTCAAGCTAGTTTTCATCACGCTCATATGATTCGCGTTTGTTACTTTGATAATTTGGTATGTGGGTGAACCGGTGCTTGGGTTGCTGCCCTTCCTTGGACAAGCATCCCACTTATGATTAACCCCTATTGCAAGCATCCGCAACTACAAAATAAGTATTAAGGTAAACCTAACCATAGCATGAAACATATGGATCCAAATCATCCCCTTACGAAGCAACGCATAAACTAGGGTTTAAGCTTCTGTCACTCTAGCAACCCACCATCTACTTATTACTTCCCAATTCCTTCCTCTAGGCCCAAATAATGGTGCAGTGTCATGTAGTCGACGTTCACATCACACCACTAGAGAAAAGACAACATACATCTCATCAAAATATCGAACGAATACCAAATTCACATGACTACTTATAGCAAGACTTCTCCCATGTCCTCAGGAACAAACGTAACTACTCACAAATCATATTCATGTTCATAATCAGAGGGGTACTAATATGCATAAAGGATCTGAACATATGATCTTTCACCAAATAAACCAACTAGCATCAACTACAAGGAGTAATCAACACTACTAGCAACCCACAGGGTACCAATCTGAGGTTTTGAGACAAAGATTGGATACAAGAGATGAACTAGGGTTTTAGAGGAGATGGTGCTGGTGAAGATGTTGATGGAGATTGACCCCCTCCTGATGAGACGATCGTTGGTGATGACGATGGCGATGATTTCCCCCTCCCGGAGGGATGTTTCCCCGGCAGAACAACTCCGCCGGAGCCCTAGATTGGTTCCGCCAAGGTTCCGCCTTGTGGCGGCGGTGTTTCGTCCTAAAAGCTTGCTTATGATTTTTTCCAGGGTGAAAGACTTCATATAGCAGAATATGGGCACCGGAGGCCTGCCAGGGGGCCCACGAGGCAGGGGGGGCGCGCCCAGGGGGTAGGGCGCGCCCCCACCGTCGTGGATGGCGGGTGGCCCCCCTCTGGTTGATTCTTTCTCCAGTATTTTATATTAATTCCAAAACTGCCTCCGTGAAGTTTCAGGACTTTTGGAGCTGTGCAGAATAGGTCTCTAATATTTGCTCCTTTCCCAGCCCAGAATTCCAGCTGCCGGCATTCTCCCTCTTCGTGTAAACCTTGTAAAATAAGATAGAAAAGGCATAAGTATTGTGACATAACGTGTAATAACAGCCCATAATGCAATAAATATCGATATAAAAGCATGATGCAAAATGGACGTATCAACTCCCCCAAGCTTAGACCTCGCTTGTCCTCAAGCGGAAGCCGATAAGAAAAATATGTCCACAAGTTTAGAGATAGAGGTGTCGATAAAATAAAATACGGACATGAGGGCATCATGATCATTCTTATAACAACAACATATATAAATATTGTCATATGATTTCTTATGCTCAAGTAATAATCTATTCACAATGTAAAGTACGAATCAGAAACTTCATTGAGAACCAACAAACTATAATCTCGGTCATTGAAGCAATTGCAATTTATCACAACATCGGAAAGAGTCAATATAAGAACTTTTCAGCAAGTCCACATACTCAACTATCATTTAGTCTTTCATAATTGCTAACACTCACGCAATACTTATGGGTATGGAGTTTTAATCGGACACAGAGAAAGATAGGGGCTTATAGTGTTGCCTCCCAACCTTTTACCTCAAGGGTAATGTCAACAATAATAGTTCATGCTAACTTACATCCAATTGGATATATATATATCAGGATCTTTCCAACACAATGTGCTTGCCAAAGGATAAAATGTAAAAAGGAAAGGTGAAGATCACCATGACTCTTGTATAAGGTTTAAGACAAAAGTAAAAGATAGGCCCTTCGCAGAGGGAAGCAGAGGTTGTCATGTGCTTTTATGGTTGGATGCACGAAATCTTAATGCAAAAGAACGTCACTTTATATTGCCACTTGTGATATGGACCTTTATTATGCAGTCTATCGCTTTTATTTCTTCCATATCACAAGATCGTATAAAGCTTATTTTCTCCACACTAATAAATCATACATATTTAGAGAGCAATTTTTATTGCATACAATAATGACAACTTACTTGAAGGATCTTACTCAATCCATAGGTAGATATGGTGGACTCTCATGGCAAAACTGGGTTTAAGGATATTTGGAAGCACAAGTAGTATCTCTACTTGGTGCAAAGAATTTGGCTAGCAATGAGGGGGCAAGGCAAGCTCAACATGTTGGATGATCCATGACAATATAATTTATTTCGGATATAAGAAAACATAACCCATTACGTTGCCTTCCTTGTCCAACATCAACTCTTTAGCATGCCATACTTTAATGAGTGCTCACAATCATAAAAGATGTCCAAGATAGTGTATTTATATGTGAAAACCTCTCTTTCTTTATTACTTCCTATTAATTGCAACGATGACCAAAACTATGTTTGTCAACTCTCAACAACTTTTATTCATCATACTCTTTATATGTGAAGTCATTACTCTCCATAAGATCAATATGATCTCTTTATTTCTTTTTATTCTTTTCTTTTCCTTTTATTCCCTCACGATCATAGCAAGATAATCAAGCCCTTGACTCAACACTAATCTTTATTATATATAGCTCACATACTCGATTACATAGAAGGATCCTAAAGCAAAACTCAAAACTAAATCATACTAAAACTTTATTCTACTAGATCAAGATATTACTAAAAGGATCGAACTAAGAAAAATGGTAAAGATAGGAGTGTGATGGTGATACGATACCGGGGCACCTCCCCCAAGCTTGGCAGTTGCCAAGGGGAGTGCCCATATCCATGTAATTATGTCTCCTTCTTCGGAGGTGGTGATGATGGAGTTGTTGACGATGACAATTGTGCCTTCAACTTCTTCATACTGTAATTGAGAAGAGCAATTTCCTCCTTTAAATCATCGACCTCCGATTCCAACTTCAAGATCTTGTCACATAAATCTCCTTTGTTTTTCTGCCGAAAACGAGAAGGAATAAATCGGTTATTAGACCGTTTAGCCCTCTTAGGAAGACTAGACTTCTTGAACTTCACGTGCATATCCCCAGGTTGAGGTAGAGGGACACCTCCTCCTCCGAACTTGAATCATTGATCCTCATCAAATGAGCATCCTCCTCATCATCCGTAGTTCAACCACAAGGAGATAGATCCCCATAGGTCTTTGGGTCAGCAACGAGATGTGAGACATAGCTCTCTCCGTCGGAATCTTGAGATGACATCTTGCTCCAATCCTGCTACAGAAACAGCTCGAAACAAAAACAGAGGATATTTACGTGGTACAGTGGTCAAAACCTTCGGGAGATTATATAATGAATTTTTACCGACCAAAAGAAGTATCGTGCAAGAAAACGGAGTCCGGAGAGCACACGAGGTGCCCATGAGGCAGGGGGCGCGCCCAGGGGGGTAGGGCGCGCCCTCCACCCTCGTGGACGCCGCATGTCCTTCCCGGACTACTTCTTATTTTCCTATTTTCTTAAATATTCCAAAACGGAGAAAAATTGCCATTAGAACTATTTTGGAGTCGGTTTACTTACCGTACCTCATGCCTATTCCTTTTCAGAGTCTGAAACGTTCTGGAAAGTGTCCCTTATATATTCCTCCGGGGTTACGGTTTCAATAACATTAGTTTCAACATTTATTGGATTACCTAAGATATAATTTTTGATTCTTTGACCGTTCACCACCTACGGATTTGTGCCTTCGAAGTTGTTGATTTTTATGGCACCGGAACGATAGACCTCCTCGATAACGTAAGGACCTTCCCATTTAGAGAGAAGTTTTCCTGCAAAAAATCTTAAACGAGAGTTGAATAGCAACACATAATCACCTACATTAAACTCACGCTTTTGTATCCTTTTGTCATGCCATCTTTTAACTTTTTCTTTGAACAGTTTGGCATTCTCATAGGCCTGGGTTCTCCATTCATCAAGTGAGCTAATGTCAAATAACCTCTTCTCACCGGCAAGTTTGAAATCATAATTGAGCTCTTTAATGGCCCAATATGCCTTATGTTCTAGTTCGAGAGGTAAGTGACATGCTTTTCCATAAACCATTTTATACGGAGACATACCCATAGGATTTTTATATGCAGTTCTATAGGCCCATAATGCATCATCAAGTTTCTTGGACCAATTCTTTCTAGATCTATTAACGGTCTTTTGCAAAATTAACTTGATCTCTCTATTACTCAATTCTACTTGACCACTGGACTGTGGGTGATATGGAGATGCAATTCTATGATTAACATCAGACTTAGCAAGCATTTTACGAAAGGCACCATGAATAAAATGTGAACCACCATCAGTCATTAAATATCTGGGGACTCCAAACCTCGGAAAAAATAACTTCTTTAAGCATCTTAATAGAGGTGTTATGATCAGCATTACTAGTTGGAATAGCTTCTACCCACTTAGTAACGTAATCAACAGCAACTAAAATATGTGTATACCCATTAGAGGAAGGAAACAGTCCCATATAATCAAAGCCCCAAACATCGAATGGTTCAATAACAAGTAAATAGTTCATAGGCATTTCTTGACGTCTGCTAAAATTACCAATTCTTTGACATTCATCACAAGACAAGACAAACTTACGGGCATCTTTGAAGAGAGTAGGCCAATAAAAACCAGATTGCAATACCTTATGTGCAGTTCTATCTCTAGCGTGGTCTCCTCCATAAGCCTCGGAGTGACACTTGCGTAGGATCTGTTCTTGTTCATGCTCAGGTACACAACATCTAATAACACCATCTAGGCCTTCTTTATAAAGGTGTGGGTCATCCCAGAAGTAATGTCTTAAATCATAGAAAAACTTTTCTTTTGCTGGTATGTGAAACTAGGTGGTATAAATTTAGCAACAATGTAATTAGCATAATCAGCATACCATGGAGCAGTACAAGAAGCATTTACGATAGCTAATTGTTCATAAGGGAAGCTATCATCAGTAGGTAGTGGGTCATCAAGAACATTCTCTAACCTAGGCAAGTTGTCTGCAACGGGGTTCTCAGCTCGCCTTTCTATCAATAATATGCAAATCAAATTCTTGTAGTAGGAGAACCCATCTAATGATTCTAGGTTTAGCATCTTTCTTTTCCATAAGATATTTAATAGCAGCATGATCTGTGTGAACAGTTACTTTAGAATCAACAATATAAGGTCTGAACTTATCACAAGCAAATACAACTGCTAAAAATTCTTTTTTAGTAGTAGCATAATTTCTCTGGGCACTGTCTAGAGTTTTACTAACATATTGGATAACATTTAATTTCTTATCAACTCTTTGTCCTAGAACACCACCTACAACATAATCACTAGCATCACACATAATTTCAAAGGGTAAATTCCAATCAGGTGGCTGAACAATAGGTGCAGAAATCAAGGCTTTCTTAAGTATTTCAAATGCTTCTACACAATCATCATCAAAGACAAAAGGAACATCTTTTTGTAAGAGATTAGTCATAGGCCAAGAAATTTGAGAGAAGTCCTTAATGAACCTCCTATAAAAACCGGCATGACCAAGGAAAGTTCTTTTACCTTTAATGTCCTTGGGACATGACATCTTTTCAATAGCATCAACTTTAGCTTTATCAACTTCAATACCTCTTTTAGAAATTTTATGCCCCAAGACAATACCTTCATTAACCATAAAGTGGCACTTCTCCCAATTCAAGACAAGATTAGTTTCTTCACATCTCTGCAAAACTCGATCAAGATTGCTCAAGCAATCATCAAAAGAAGTTCCATATACGGAGAAATCATCCATGAAAACCTCAACAATCTTTTCACAAAAATCAGAGAATATAGCCATCATGCATCTTTGAAAGGTAGCAGGCGCATTACATAAACCAAAAGGCATACGTCTATAAGCAAAGGTACCGAAAGGACAAGTGAAAGTGGTCTTTTCTTGATCCTCTTTTAACACAGGTATTTGAGAGAAACCAGAATAACCATCTAGAAAGCAAAAATGTGTACGTTCGGATAACCTTTCTAGCATTTGATCAATAAAAGGTAAAGGGTAATGATCTTTTTTAGTAGCTTTATTTAGTTTGCGAAAATCAATTAGAATTCTATAACCTGTAACAATTCTTTGTGGGATCAATTCATCTTTATCATTAGGAACAACAGTAACACCTCCCTTCTTAGGGACACAATGGACATGACTTACCCACTAACTATCAGCAACGGGATAAATTATACCTGCCTCCAGAAGCTTTAGTATTTCTTTTCTTACCACTTCTTTCATCTTAGGATTTAACCGTCGTTGGTGATCAACAACCGGTTTAGCATCTTTCTCCAATTTTATTTTGTGTTGACCTAGAGTGGGACTAATGCCCTTAAGATCATCAAGAGTATATCCAATAGCATCACGGTGCTTCTTCAGAGTTTTGAATAATTTCTTTTCTTCATAATCCGAAAGGTTAGCACTAATAATAACAGGATATATCTTTTTCTCATCAAGATAAGCATATTTAAGAGTATCAGGTAATGGTTTAAGCTCAAACACGGGATCACCCTTAGGTGGAGGAGGATCCCCTAGGATTTCAACAGGCAAGTTGTGTTTCAAAATAGGTCCCTGTTTAAAGAATACTTCATCTATTTCCCTTCCTTCATTCATAAACATATCATTTTCATGGTCTAGCAAATATTGCTCTAAAGGATCATTAGGAGGCACGACAATAGAAGCAAGACCAATAATTTCATCTTTACTAGGCAATTCTTTATCATGGGGTTGTCTACGAAATTTAGCAAAATTAAATTCATGAGACATATCCCCCAAACCAATAGTGACAACATCCTTTTTGCAGTCTATCCTAGCATTAACAGTATTCAAGAAGGGTCTACCAAATATGATGGGACAAAAGCTATCTTGTGGGGAACCATTTACAAGAAAGTCAGCAGGATATTTCACTTTCCCACACAAGACTTCAACATCTCTAACAATCCCAACTGGTGAAATAGTATCTCTATTGGCAAGCTTAATTGTAACATCAATTTCTTCTATCTCAGCAAGTGCAATATCATGCATAATTTCTTTGTATAAGGAATGAGGTATTGCACTTGCACTAGCACCCATATCACATAAGCCATGATAGCAATGATCTCCTATTTTAACAGAAATAACAGGCATGCCTACAACAGGTCTATGTTTATTTTTAGTATCAGGTCTAGCAATTCTAGCAGCTTCATCACAGAAGTAAATAACATGCCCATCAATATTATCAGCCAAGAGATCTTTAACCATAGCAATACTAGGTTCAACTTTAATTTGCTCAGGGGGTGTAGGTGTTCTAGTATTACTCTTACGAACCACAGTTGAAGCTTTAGCATGATCCTTTATTCTAACAGGGAAAGGTGGTTTCTCAATATAAGCAGTAGGAACAATAGGATCAACATTATAAGTGGTAGTCTTTTATTCAACTTTAATAGGTGCAACTACTTTTACTTCAATGGGAGGATTATATTTAAACCACCTCTCCTTAGGGAGATCAACATGAGTAGCAAAGGATTCACAAAAAGAAGCTACTATCACAGAGTCAAGTCCATATTTAGTGCTAAATTCACGGAAAGCATCAGTATCCATAAAAGATTTAACACAATCAAACTTAGGTGTTATACCTGACTCCTTATCTTCGTCGAGATCCCAATCTTCAGAGTTGCGTTTAATTCTTTCCAATAAATCTCATTTGAATTCAATAGTCTTCATCATAAAAGAACCAGTACAAGAAGTATCGAGCATGGAGCGATTATTGAGAGAAAGCCAAGCATAAATTTTTTGAATAATAATTTCTCTTGAGAGCTCATGATTGGGGCATGAATATAACATTGACTTAAGCCTCCCCCAAGCTTGAACTATGCTTTCTCCTTCGCGAGGCCAAAAATTATATACATAATTGCGATCACGATGAACAAGATGCATAGGATAAAACTTTTCGATAAGTAAGAGTGTCGAACCCAACGAGGAGCAGAAGGAAATGACAAGCGGTTTTCAGTAAGGTATTCTCTGCAAGCACTGAAATTATCGGTAAAAGATAGTTTTGTGATAAGGTAATTTGTAACGAGTAGCAAGTAATGAAAGTAAACAAGGTGTAGCAAGATGGCACAATCCTTTTTGTAGCAAAGGACAAGCCTGGACAAACTCTTATATAGAGAAAAGCGCTCCCGAGGACACATGGGAATTATCGTCAAGCTAGTTTTCATCACGCTCATATGATTCGCGTTCGTTACTTTGATAATTTGGTATGTGGGTGAACCGGTGCTTGGGTTGCTGCCCTTCCTTGGACAAGCATCCCACTTATGATTAACCCCTATTGCAAGCATCCGCAACTACAAAATAAGTATTAAGGTAAACCTAACCATAGCATGAAACATATGGATCCAAATCATCCCCTTATGAAGCAACGCATAAACTAGGGTTTAAGCTTCTGTCACTCTAGCAACCCATCATCTACTTATTACTTCCCAATGCCTTCCTCTAGGCCCAAATAATTGTGAAGTGTCATGTAGTCAACGTTCACATAACACCACTAGAGAAAAGACGACATACATCTCATCAAAATATCGAACGAATACCAAATTCACATGACTACTTATAGCAAGACTTCTCCCATGTCCTCAGGAACAAATGTAACTACTCACAAATCATATTCATGTTCATAATCAGAGGGGTATTAATATGCATAAAGGATCTGAACATATGATCTTCCACCAAATAAAGCAACTAGCATCAACTACAAGGAGTAATCAACACTACTAGCAACCCACAGGTACCAATCTGAGGTTTTGAGACAAAGATTGGATACAAGAGATGAACTAGGGTTTTAGAGGAGATGGTGCTGGTGAAGATGTTGATGGAGATTGACCCCCTCCTGATGAGAGGATCGTTGGTGATGACGATGGCGATGATTTCCCCCTCCCGGAGGGATGTTTCCCCGGCAGAATAGCTCCGCCGGAGCCCTAGATTGGTTCCGCCAAGGTTCCACCTCGTGGCGGGGCTGTTTCGTCCCGAAAGCTTGCTTATGATTTTTCCAGGGTGAAAGACTTCATATAGCAGAAGATGGGCACCGGAGGCCTGCCAGGGGGCCCACAAGGCAGGGGGTGCGCCCAGGGGGTAGGGCGCGCCCCCCACCCTCGTGGATGGTGGGTGGCCCCCTCTGGTTGATTCTTTCTCCAGTATTTTTTTATTAATTCCAAAAACTACCTCCATGAAGTTTCAGGACTTTTGGAGCTGTGCAGAATAGGTCTCTAATATTTGCTCCTTTTCCAGCCCAGAATTCCAGCTGGCGGCATTCTCCCTCTTCATGTAAACCTTGTAAAATAAGAGAGAAAAGGCATAAGTATTGTGACATAACATGTAATAACAACCCATAATGCAATAATATCGATATAAAAGCATTATGCAAAATGGACGTATCCGTATTTTTCTCGAGAGAGCCACTAGTGAAACCTATGCCCCCAGGTCTCTTCTTTATTATATTTGCCTTCGCAATCTATTTTTATTTGCTTTTATTTTCAGATCTATATTATCCAAAAATACAAAAATAACTTGCTGCATTTTATTTTATTCGAGATCTATTTATCCAATCTACCATATTTTTATCCCGTCTACTTGCAAATTTCAGGCGTCGTTACCCGAAAGGGATTGAAAACCCCTTTAATACGCCGGGTTGCGAGTATTTGTTATTTGTGTGCAGGTGTCGTTCAAGTAGTGTTGCGTGGTTCTCCTACTGGTTCGATAACCACTACTGCAGGATGCCGCTAACACGACACTACAATCAGAGACCCTTCGACAAAACTGTGTGCGATGTCATAATCGCAAACGGTGGTGTAAAATAACCGTCAAAAAAGGTGCAAAACATTTGCGATGGAGGATGCATCAAACACGGTTCAGATTTTAGTTGCGTGTGCGATGCATGGCATACGGTTCATCTCAATTAACTGTTTGCAATGAGGAGGAACAAAAGAAACGGGCAGCCAGATGAAGGCGTGTGCGATATAGAGCATACAGTTCATTGGGATGAACTGTGTGTGATCAGGCAACACAAAAGAAACGGCCAGCCCGATCAAGGTGTGTGCGATGTACAGCATACGGTTCACTCAGATGAACTATTTATGATTAGGCACGAGAACAGAAACGGTTCAATATAACAAGATGTGTGTGATACGCGGCAAACAGGTCTGTAATCAGAAATGTGTGCGAAGACTGATAATAACGCAGACGATTGCTTCTAATAAGACGTATGTGATATGCTCTGTCTAAACAACATCTATTGGCCATTGTGGGACGGGCGGTCATCCGGTTATGCCATAAGGATGTGAAGAGGCATTCCTATCAGCAAGGACTAGCTGTTCCACCAGTAGCTCATGTAAGAAAACTATCAAGTTAAGTGTGCTCAGGATGGAGCAGCCATCAGATGGGTGACTGGATGGGAAGTTTTGTCGATGTTAAATTAGGTGATGGGATGGGTCATTTCGGTCAAATGACCGAAATGCCCCATTCCCTCAACTAATTTAACCTCGAGGTCCTTGTTTTTTATTTATTTTTTCATTTTTAACACATGTTAAAGAAGGTCTACCGCATTACTTTTTGACAATGTGCGATACATGGCATACAGTTGATCCATCCAACCTATTTGTGATGGAATAGGCCGTGTGTGTTGTGGGCAAACGCTTGCTAGTATTCAACCGTTTGGGATTGATGAATTCATCACCAACGGGTTCCCTAGTGTGGTCCGTGTTCATCTGATCATCATCTACTTCTTGTGCTAGCTCGATGCTAAGTTTCCATTAATTGATGACGTTTTATGAACACGCCACCATTTCCCGCCATTTCCTCACCTGTTTCCCGCCACCCTACTATATTGCGCATAGGGGGCGCGCGACGCACGGAGGCGACAAGCGCAGCCTGTAGCACATCCACCTTTTCCAAGCATGCCAACCCACCAAAGCGCCGCCTCTGCCATCAACCTCGTCGACGAGGAAAACGAGCAGGCGCCACGGCCCGTCGAGGCCGAGGCGCTCCCCGGCAACGCGATGGATGACGCCGTGATGTGCGTCATCGCCAGGGTTGAGCAGACCTTTGGCGCATGGCGCTTGAGCGCCGTGGATCAAGATAGGCATGTCAGCGCCGACAGGCTGCAGCTCGCCGCACAACATGATCGATGGCGTGCCGCAGAGCAAGCTAGGCGCGTCCGCGCCGATAGGCTGCGGCTCGCCGCACGGCGAGACCGTTGGAGCGCCGCAAAGCGAGAGGCGCGGCGCGCCGCACAGCAAGAGCGGATCAAGCGGCGCTTGCCTGCTGTCGACACGGTGTCACAGCTAGGTACACATCCCGTCAGTACCCCCATTCCTCGCCAGGAGTGGGCAGAGGCCCTCAGCTCCGTACTTGCACCAGAGGCCGGCCGCGCCGAACTTGCACCGGATGCCCGCCATGCCGTTCGCATGGGTGCCGCCGTTCGCCTTGTCCGCGGCCCGCTGGATGCCAACACGCTGGTCCGTAGGCTCGACCGCCTCCTTGGCCCAGGTGTCCACCTGGGCGCTGTAGAGGAACATGGCTATCGCATCCTCGAGCTGGTGATCTCCGATGAAATAGCCAACTTGGAGCTCGAGATCGCGCTCCAGATGTACCGCGAGTGTGTCGACCGCTTGGACGAACGCCTGCACGAGTTCAGGCAGAGCCAAGAGCTACCCTAGGCAAGGGCTGCTGGTCATGGTCTCATGGACTCGTTTTATTTTGAAAAGTCGTTTCGACGTGGATAGCTATGTATTCAGAGCAATCATAGTATTGCTCTGTTTTGCTCTGTTTCAATGTGTGTACTCTGTTTTCCATTCTTATATGTTCTATTTCAATGTGTGTATTGCTACCTCTTGAGCATGCGTTGGTTTTCCCTTGAAGAGGAAAGGGTGATGCAACAAAGTAGCGTAAGTATTTCCCTCAGTTTTTGAGAACCAAGATATCAATCCAGTAGGAGACTACATGCAAATCCCTCGTACCTGCACAAACAATCAAGAACCTTGCAACCAATGCGATAAAGGAGTTGTCAATCCCTTCACGGCCACTTGCAAAAGTGAGATCTGATAAAGATAATAAAATAAATATTTTTGGTACTTTTATTGTATAGATTGAAAAGTAAAGATTGCAAAAATAAACGGCGATAGAAATATCTAGTTGACGGGATTTCAATATGATGGAAGATAGACACGAGGGCCATAGGTTTCAGTAGTGGCTTCTCTCAAGATAGCATATTCTACAGTGGGTGAACAAATTACTGTCGAGCAATGGATAGAAAAGCGCATAGTTATGAGAATATCTAGGCATGATCATGTATATAGGCATCACGTCCGTGACAAGTAGACCGAAACGATTCTGCATCTACTACTATTACTCCACACATCGACCGCTATCCAGCATGCATCTAGAGTATTAAGTTCATAAGGTCGATGGTAGAGGGTCCCGAACTGTGCGTCTAAGGTCGATGGTAACAGGAGACATGGGACATGATGTTTACCCAGGTTCGGGCCCTCTCTATGGAGGTAATACCCTACTTCCTGCTTGATTGATCTTGATGAATATGAGTATTACAAGAGTTGATCTACCACGAGATCATAATGGCTAAAACCCTAGAAGTCTAGTCTGTATGATTATGATTGTCCCTATGGACTAAACCCTTCGGTTTATATAGACACCGGAGGGGACTAGGGTTGTACAAAGTCAGTTACAGAGAAAGAAATCTTCATATCCGGATGCCAAGCTTGCCTTCCATACCAAGGAGAGTCCCATCCGGACACGGGTGAGAGTCTTCGGTTTTGTATCTTCACAGCCCATGAGTCCGGCCCATGTCAAACAGGCCGGACGCCCGAGGACCCCTTAGTCCAGGACTCACTCAGTAGCCCCTGAACCAGGCTTCAATGACGAGGTGTCCGGCGCGTAGATTATCTTCGGCATTGCAAGGCGGGTTCTCCTCCGAATACTCCAAAAACAGCCTTCGAACACAAAGAACGTGTCCGGCTCTGCAAAACAAGTACCACACACAACCGCAGAGAGTATAATATTTCACGAGTCCAATCTACTAACAACTTTTTGTAGCGTGACACCTGATAATCCCCAAGTGCAGGGAATCATCGTAGCAATTTCCAAAGGTGGAAGTGATAAGTATGGAGTGTCGAACCCACAAGGAGCTAAAGGTAAGATCAATATTCTCTCAAGCCCTATCTGCCACTGATACGACTCTACGTGCACCGAGCGTTTGCTCCCAACTAGAAACGGGAAATAAAACTATGTTGTGGGTATGAAGAGGATAACTTTTTATGATATCGGAGAGCTAAAATATAAAAGTAGGTGTTGTTATCATAAAGTTAGAATATATTACTAAATATTATAAATAGCGAGTGTGGAATAATGGTGGATCGGTTTGCGGAATTTTCCTAGGCAATTGTTAACAAGACCGGTAATCACTATTGCAGTTTCATATGAGGGAGAGGCATAAGCTAACATACTTTCTCTACTTGGATCATATGCACTTATGATTGGAACTCTAGCAAGCATCCGCAACTACTAAAGATCATTAAGGTAAAACCCAACCATAGCATTAAAGCATCAACTCCTCTTTATTCCCATACGCAACAATCCCTCTTACTCGGGTTTGTGTTTCAGTCACTCACCAACCCACTATAAGTGAATCATGAACGTATTGCAGCACCCTACAACGGGAGCCCCTCATGCTTGCGTGACACGGAGGGCACCATAGGACAACACCAAAATAAAACATACAACTCATACCAATCTAGATCATCAATCAACCCAAAGACAAAAGATATCTACTCAAAACATCATAAGATGGCAACACATCATTGGATCATAATATGTGGCATAAAGCACCATGTTCAAGCAGGGATTACAGCGGGGTGCGGGAGAGTGGACCGCGTAAAAGAGATGAGGATGGTGATGTTGATGAAGACGATCACCGTGGCGATGATTCCCCTCCCGATGGCACTCCGGCGCCACCGGAAGAGAGGAGGAGAGGTTCTCCCCCTTGTGCTTCCTCCTCCATGGCCTCCACCCTCTGGTCCTTGGCCTTCATGGTGATGATGGCCCCTCCGGGATACTCCTCCGTGCCCACCGGTGATGATGGCCCCCTCCGGCAGGGTGCCGGAGAGGGCCTAGATTGACTTCTCATGGCTACAGAGGCTTGCGGCGGCAGAACTTCCGATCTGGGTTTCTTTCTGGAAGTTTGGGTATATATAGAAGAGTTTTGCGTTGATTTCACGTCAGGGGGTCTCCGGGCTGTCCACGAGGCAGGGGGCGCGCCCTAGGGGGGTGGGCGCGCCCCCACCCTCGTGGGCAGCCCAAGACTCTTCTGGCCTACTTCCGGTACTCCGTGGGCTTCTTCTGGTCCAAAAATGTTCTTCGTCAAGTGGCACATCAATTGGACTCCGTTTTGTTTTCCTTTTCTACGATACTCTAAAACAAGGAGAAAACAGAAACTGGCACTGGGCTCTAGGTTAATAGGTTAGTTCCAAAAATCATATAAAAGTGTATAATAAAGCCCATTAAACATCCAAGATAGATAATATAACAGCATGAGTACTTCATAAATTATAGATACGTTGGAGACGTATCAGCATCCCCAAGCTTAATTCCTGCTCGTCCTCGAGTAGGTAAATGATAAAAGAAATAATTTACGAAGTGTGAATGCTAGCAAGTGCATAAGTTTGATCAATGATAATTCCAATCAATTTTTCTAGCATCATTATATGTCATAACAATAGCTCATCTCATAAACTTTTCATGATCAAGTAACAAACAAATCACATGTTTAAAGTATAGATCATAAACTTTCTTGAAAACTAACAAACAATATTCTCAGTCATCAAACAATTGCAATTCATCTTATTTTCAGGAAGAGTCTATGTCAGAGCTTTGATTTAGCAAACTCCACATACTCAACTATCATTTAGTCTTTCACAATTGCTAACACTCACGCGATATTTATGGGTTCAAAGTTTTAATCAGACACAGAGAAAGATAGGGGCTTATAGATTCGCCTCCCAACCTTTTACCTCAAGGGTAATGTCAACAATAATAGTTCATGATGCCTTACATCCAATTGGATATGTATATTAGAATCTTTCCAACACAAGGTCCTTGCCGAAGGATAAAATGTAAAAAGGAAAGGTGAAAATCACCATGACTCTTGCATAAGGGTAAGAGATAAAAGTAAAAGATAGGCCGTTCGCAGAGGGAAGCAGAGGTGGCCATGCGCTTTCAGGGTTGGATGCACAAAATCTTAATGCGAAAGAACGTCACTTTATATTGCCACTTGTGATATGGACCTTTATTATGCAGTCCGTCGCTTTTATTTGTTCCACATCACAAGATCGTATAAAGCTTATTTCCTCCACACCAATCAATCATACTTAATTAGAGGGCAATTTTTATTGCTTGCACCGATGACAGCTTACTTGAAGGATCTTACTCAATCCATAGGTAGGTATGGTGGACTCTCATGGCAAAACTTGGTTTAAGGATATTTGGAAGCACAAGTAGTATCTCTACTTAGTGCAAAGAATTTGGCTAGCATGAGGGGGAAAGGCAAGCTCAACATGTTGGGCGATCCATGACAATATACTTTATTTCAGATATAAGAAAACATAACCCATTACGTTGTCTTCCTTGTCCAACATCAATTCTTTAGCATGTCATATTTTAATGAGTGCTCCCAATCATAAAAGATGTCCAAGATAGTGTATTTATATTTGAAACCTCTCTTCCTTCAATATTCTTTCATGAATTGTTCAAGTGACCAATTCTACGTTTGCTAACTTTCAATAAGTTTACTACCTATACTTATTATGTGTGAAGTCATTACTTCCCATGTTATAAGCATATGAAACATATATAAATTCAGATTTATGACATTCAATTTATTCAACCATTTACTCATAGGATATACATGAAGCACATGAGTAAATGACAAACTACTCCAAAAGATATGAGTGAAGAACACTGAGTAGTCAAATAATTAACTAGCCATGGGAGGATTCTTTTTCATTCAATTTTCCAGATCCAATGATTTTATTCAAACAACAAGTAAAATTTAAAATACGCTCCAAGCAAAACACATATCATGTGACGAATAAAAATATAGCTCCGAGTAAGGTATACCGATAGTTTTGAAGACGAAAGAGGGGATGCCTTCCGGGGAATCCCCAAGCTTAGGCATTTGAGTCTTCCTTGAATATTACCTTGGGGTGCCTTGGGCATCCCCAAGCTTAGGGTCTTTCCACTCCTTGTTCTCCTCATATCGATATCTCACCCAAAGCTTGAAAACTTCAATCACACAAAACTTAACGAAACTTCGTGAGGTAGGTTAGTATGATAAAGAGTAAACCATTCACTTTGGTACTGTCAAAGACAAGGTTCATAATTGTTCTCACACAATGCCTACTGTACCATATCATTTCTACAATTTATATTGAGGAATATAAGTCATAGAAATTAGAAAACAAGCAAACTATGCAATGAAAACAGAATCTGTCAGAAACAAAACAGTCTGTAATGATCTGAACATAAACCATACTTCTGCTACTCCAAAAATTATGAAATAAATTGGTGGACGTGAGGAATTTGTATATTAATCTTCTGCAAAAATAATCAACTCAAAATCACTCTTCTGTAAAAAATGACATCTATTCTCGTGAGCGCAAAGTTTCTGTTTTTTACAGCAAGATCACATTAACTTTCTCCCAAGTCTTCCCAAAGGTCTTACTTGGCACTTTATTGAAACAAAAGCTATAAAACATGATTACTACAGTAGCTTAATCATGTAAACACACAAAAAAAGTAAGGATAAATATTGGGTTGTCTCCCAACAAGCGCTTTTCTTTAATGCCTTTTAGCTAGGCATGATGATTTCAATGATGCTCACATAAAAGATAGGAATTGAAACACAAAGAGAGCATCTTGAAGAATAAGACTAGCACATTTAAATAGAACCCACTTACTATGCCTAGGGATTTTGTGAGCACATAATTTATAAGAACAACAATCAACTAGCATAGGAAGGCAAAACAAGTATAACTTCAAAACTTTAAGCACTTAGAGAGGAGACTTGATATTATTGCAACTCCTACAAGCATGTCTTCCTCCCTCATAATGATTTTTAGTAACATCATGGATAGCAACTTTGTTCTCATACTCAATTGGAACCTCTTCCGAAATAGTGGAATCATTACTAGCTAAAGTTGACACTCTTCCAAATCCACTTTCATAAATATCACACTAAGATTCAACACCCTCCAAAATAGTGGGATCACTAATTCCTAAAGTTGACACTCTTCCAAACCCACTTTAAATGATAGTATTATTCATACTCCAAAAGATATAAGTGAAGTTCATGGAGCATTCTACAATTAACATAGACTAACCAATATCCAAGCTCAAAATATATAAGTGAAGCACACGAAGCATTCTATAAAACCATACTCAAAAGATTTAAGTGAAGCACAAAGAGCAATTCTATAAGGTCATACTTAAAAGATATAAGTGAAGCACATGAAGTATTCTATAAATTGATGAAGGGACATCTCACACTAGCATGGTTCTTGAAGAAAAAAGAAAAACACAAAGGACACAAATCATGTGAACAAAGCAAAAACCGAGGTATACCGATATTTGTTGAAGAAGAAAGATGGGATGCCAACCGGGGCATCCCCAAGCTTAGATGCTTGAGTATCCTTGAAATATTTACTTGGGGTGCCTTGGGCATCCCCAAGCTTGAACTCTTGCCTCTCTTTATTCTTCTCATATTGATAGCTCCTCGATCTTCAAACACTTCATCCACACAAAACTTTAACAAAAACTTTATGAGATCCGTTAGTATAACAAAGCAAATCACTACTATAAGTACTGTTGCAAACCAATTCATATTTTATTTTTGCATTATAGCTACTGTAATATAACTTTTTCATGGATTAATCCACTGATAGAAATCGATAGTCTCATCAAAACAAGCAACCAATGCATCAAAAACAGAATCTGTCTTAAACATGATAGTCTGTAGTAATCTGGAAGTTCAGTAAACTTCTGTAACTCCTAAAATTATGAACTAAATTTTAAAATTTGAACAATTTGTACAAAAGTAATGTGAAAAAAGTTTCAGACCCATTTGACCTTCCAGTAAAAAAATGTAAATTCACGCACTACAGCCAAAGTTTCTGTTTTTGTTCTGCACATAGTAAACAAGCAATCTAATCATCCTAAAACCAAAGCTTGGCACATTATTTTTATAATACAATGAATATACACAAGGGAATAATTATTTACAGAGAAACTTCCATGAAAAATTCTACATTGTTTCCGTGAGCATGAGCACAAGTGCTCAAGGTCGACCCTCACTTCTTCAATGCATAACTTTCCAATCACTTCTCTTTTTGAAAAACTTTTTAGGCATGAAAGGCAAGTAATTTTTTTGTATTTTCATTCTTTTAATTTTTTTTGTATGTTTCACCCACAACTAAACAGAAACAAAAAGGAAAAACAAAATCTACTTAGTGAAGAAAGCAAACAAGCAGACACGAGAATATCAACCCCACGCTATTGCTCCCCGGCAACGGCGCCAGAAAAGAGCTTGATAATCCCCAAGTGCAGGGAATCATCGTAGCAATTTCCAAAGGTGGAAGTGATAAGTATGGAGTGTCGAACCCACAAGGAGCTAAAGGTAAGATCAATATTCTCTCAAGCCCTATTTGCCACTGATACGACTCTACGTGCACCGAGCGTTTGCTCCCAACTAGAAACAGGAAATAAAACTATGTTGTGGGTATGAAGAGGATAACTTTGTATGATATCGGAGAGCTAAAATATAAAAGTAGGTGCTGTTATCATAAAGTTAGAATATATTACTAAATATTATAAATAGCGAGTGTGGAATAATGGTGGATCGGTGTGCGGAATTGTCCTAGGCAATTGTTAACAAGACCGGTAATCACTATTGCAGTTTCATATGAGGGAGAGGCATAAGCTAACATACTTTCTCTACTTGGATCATATGCACTTATGATTGGAACTCTAGCAAGCATCCGCAACTACTAAAGATCATTAAGGTAAAACCCAACCATAGCATTAAAGCATCAAGTCCTCTTTATTCCCATACGCAACAATCCCTCTTACTCGGGTTTGTGTTTCAGTCACTCACCAACCCACTATAAGTGAATCATGAACGTATTGCAACACCCTACAGTGGGAGTCCCTCACGCTTGCGCGACACGGAGGGCACCATAGGATAGCACCAAAATAAAACATACAACTCATACCAATCTAGATCATCAATCAACCCAAAGACAAAAGGTATCTACTCAAAACATCATAAGATGGCAACACATCATTGGATCATAATATGTGGCATAAAGCACCATGTTCAAGTAGGGATTACAGCGGGGTGCGGGTGAGTGGACCGCGTAAAAGAGATGAGGATGGTGATGATGATGGTGATGTTGATGAAGACGATCACCGTGGCGATGATTCCCCTCCCGATGGCACTCCGGCGCCACCGGAAGAGAGGAGGAGAGGTTCTCCCCCTTGTGCTTCCTCCTCCATGGCCTCCACCCTCTGGTCCATGGCCTTCACGGTGATGATGGCCCCTCGGGGATACTCCTTCGTGGCCACCGGTGATGATGGCCCCCTCCGGCAGGGTGCCGGAGAGGGCCTAGATTGACTTCTCGTGGATGCAGAGGCTTGCAGCGGCGGAACTTCCAATCTAGGTTTCTTTCTGGAAGTTTGGGTATATATAGAAGAGTTTTGCGTTGATTTAATGTCAGGGGGGTCTCCGGGCTGTCCACGAGGCAGGGGGCGCGCCCTGGGGGGTGGGCGCGCCCCCCACCCTCGTGGGCAGCCCGGGACTCTTCTGGCCTACTTCCGGTACTCCGTGGGCTTCTTTTGGTCCAAAAATGATCTCCGTCAAGTGGCACGTCAATTGGACTTCGTTTGGTTTTCCTTTTCTACGATACTCTAAAACAAGGAGAAAACAGAAACTGGCACTGGGCTCTAGGTTAATAGGTTAGTCCCAAAAATCATATAAAAGTGTATAATAAAGCCCATTTAACATCCAAGATAGATAATATGATAGCATGAGTACTTCATAAATTATAGATACGTTGGAGACGTATCAACACCACGTCACCACCCGGTCATTATTTCGAACCATTTTTCGGCCTGCCACTCCATGTTTTGAGATGCGGTTTCATTGGCACGTCTTGTCAAAGCAGAGATCATGTCCCCTTATTACGGGATCCTCATCAATACGGGCGTGGGTAATCCAACCGCGCCGTCTGCGCGGCCCTTGGGAAACAGGCGAGTTTTAAGGCGAGTGGGGAGGCGCTTGACATTCGCTGCCTTTATAAAGGGATAAGGATTCACCCCCTTTCACCCACGCCTTATCTCTCTCTGGCCACCCATTCTCGAGCTCCAGTGCCCAAGTCCTCATCTCTTCGGCCTCAAGGAAGCACTCCGATCATGTCCGGATCCGGAGCGCAGGGCAAGTGGATGGTCTCCTCCGTCAAGGAGAAGGACATCACCAAGCTCCGGGAGGCCGGATATTTGGCCAAGGAAGTCGCCCACCGGCTTCCGACCAAGGGACAGATTGTCCCTACCCCGGAGCCCCATGAGAGGGTAGTGTTCATCCCCCACTTCGTCCGCGGACTGGGTTTTCCCCTCCACCCATTCGTCCGCGGGCTCATGTTTTACTACGGGGTGGATTTCCACGATATGGCCCCCAACTCCTTCCTCAACACCTCGACATTTATTGTCGTGTGCGAGGCCTTCCTCCGCATCCCACCCCACTTCGGACTGTGGCTCAAGATTTTCAACGTGAAGCCGAAAGTGGTGGATGGTCAACACGCAGAGTGCGGAGGCGCCATGGTGAGCAAGATGCCCAACGTTACATGGCCCAAAGGTACCTTTGTAGAGACCGTAAAAGGGTGGCAACAGTTGTGGTTCTACGTCACAGAGCCTCGCGACACCACCTGGGCCGTAGTTCCCGAATTTAAGTCCGGAGCCCCAATGCGGCTCACCTCTTGGTTAGAGAAGGGTCTAGACCGGGCTTTGTCAGATGAGCTGACGCCGCTGCAAACACGTATCAAGAGCATGGTGGACAAAAACATCAAGCTCATCAACATGATCCAGGTGATGTTTGTTCGCCGGATCCTCCCCTGCCAACGCCGAACTTGCCATTTGCGGGAGTTTAATCTGGCCAAGCACCAGACCTTGCAACGATTCTTTGGCACCATGCACGAAGATATCTGGAAGGTGCTATTCAAGGGAAACCAGACGTGGCCAGAAATGACCGAGGATCGCGGTCATGACCTGACCCATCCAGCCAGTCCGGTGAGTTCTCCATATTACGCGGTATATCCTCCACATGTATATCTGAGAAGATGCCTAAGCTTCCCATTTAACTTTTCAGGGCTGGACAAAGAAGGCGGAGGGGATCCGGTGTTCGGCTCCGCTGCCCGAAGACCCAGCTATCCCGCGTCTGACAAAGATGCTGGTTCCGGTGCCCTACCAGGCGCCGGAGAATAAGGCCAAGAAAAAGGCCAAGGAGACCAGAAGTGGTCTCCGCCGCAAGGGCGCTTCAGACGTGATGTCCAAAGACACCGAGACTCACTCCTCTGCTGCCGAGGACGATGAGGAGGAGGAGGAGGAGAGCAACTTTCCCCCTGAGGAGGGAAGGAAGAAGATGGCGGCCTCCACAAATCTGGAGGCAGAGGCGTCCAAGAAGGGGAAGGTCTCCCTCATGGATAACTCCGCGTGGGACATCGACAGCAGCCCAGAGCGGCGCCCCCGAGATAAGCCCCTGGCCGAATCGTGAGTACTCAAAGACCCTGACACATTCATATATCAGCCTCTTTACTTCGTAGTTTTAATGCGTTGAACCATGCCCTTGTACTCCAGCTCGTTCCGACCTCGAGCGATCCTCATCTTCGGGGAATTCGCTGGACTCGAAGGTGATGGACAACGGATCCCTTCCGGCGGCCTCCTCTCCTAGGGCCGTGGATGACACCAAGGTGTTGTCCTGAAGGATCCCGGGCAAGGGAGATACATAGGAGGCCATCAGGGCGGCGCCAGAAGGTGAAACCTCGGCCGCCGGACACATGGGGGAGCAAATCCCCATGGAGACTGGCGATGGGGGCCATATCCAGTGCGACCCCCAGCCGAATACCGTTCCGGAGACCCACACGGCTCCGGAATCAAACATGCAGCCTCCTTCGAAAGAAGGAGGTGCACCTATCCCACCGGTAACCTCTATCCATCCAGAGGCACCGGATACTCTAACGGAAGCGCTGCGAGGCGCTTCTATCGTGGAAGAACACCGCACACTCATGGGTACGGTGATTGAGAGGGTTCAGTCCGTTAAGAGCGGACTGACCGAAGCCTGCACCCACCTTCTGACAGGCTTTGAGGTAAGCGACGCAATTATGTAAAAACAAAGTCACAATATAGACAGTAGCCCCTGAGACTCTGTTCGGTGTTCGGAAAGAAGAGCCGAACAGAGGATCAAATAGTTTTTCACAGGAGACTAACCATATATGTCTATGTGAATAAGCAGGCGTCGCTGCTAGCCTCGACTTCTCATGCTGCCGAAGTCTCCGGACTGAAGCAGAGGCTGGAGCAGGCCGAGGAGGAGCTAGGCCAAGCAAGGAAGCAGCTGGAGGATAAGCAAGGTATGTAATGACCTGCTGTATATCAAAAAGGATTGATGATTTATGTTGACTATAGTGCCATGTTATTTGTAGGAGCGGCGACTGAGGTGGAGACCCTCAAGAAGGCGCTAGCCGAGGCCCAAGAGAAAGCAGCGAAGGAGCAAGCCGCCCGTTAGAAACACGAGGCCAGGGTTGATGAGGTCCAGCTGGAGCTCCAGGACGCAGTCAAGAAATGCGAGTCCTTGGAGCGCAATATTGTGGACCAAGAGACTGAACTCGCCAAGGCTTGCTAAAGCGCACAAGATGCCCGGGTTGAAGCCCAGGGTGCCCTCTAGGAAATCCAAGAGGCCAGAAAAATCACAGTGGGTAAGGCCTTCATTATGCAGAGCAAATATGCAAAGAAGAGGTATCTCTTACTAACTCGGATTTGGAGTTCTCTAGGAGGGTTTGCGGATTTGCCACTAAGTGTTGCCGACGGTGCGGAGTTCTTCCGAGCCAAAGAGGGGAGCTCGACAGAGAAGCTGTTCTGGTCGCAATACCTTGCGCCAGAACATCCGGTGCCCTTTAGCGACCAGCTAAAACAGCTGGTCGAACTGCATAGGGTGGCCGAATTAGCCATGAAGGATTTAACAATCCGGCTGTGGCCTGCCAAAGCTATACCCAGCAACTATTTCAGGCCCGTGAAGCGGTTGGTCAATGCCTGCCCCCGGCTTGACGTAATCAAGCCGTCGGTCTGCACCGAGGGTGCGCGGATGGCCTTCGCCCGCGTCAAGGTGCAGCGGGCGAAGATGAACGCCGTCAAGCTCGCGACCGAGGGACTGCCCGCTGGCAAGGAGCACCGCACGCCCGAGCGGTATTTTGAAGATGTCCTGGAGGGGTCCCGCATTGTGGTGGCGCAATGTGCAAAATACATTATCTTCGAATGAATACATTCGTGTTATCTTTGCCTTGTATGATGAAACGAGATCGTTATGTAATATAATGTTTGTTATTATTTATTTAAAATTTTACCTCCTGTGCGGCCGTTTTTATTAAATCTGAGAGTTGGCCAGTAGTCGGCTTCAGCCCCCATGTAGGTAGCACGGGGGTGTTCGGGATGGAATCTAAACACTCTTGATCCAAAAATTTGGTCCTTGAAGGAGGTGTTTAGCGCAACGAACCAGCTGGCAATCGGACTATGTGGCTTTATTGCCCTCACTTAGCCATAGGAGTTCGACAATAAAAATGTAGGCACAGCCCCTAGTTAGCATTTAATCCAGACTAGGGTGCTGTAAACACCTGATCGGACCGAGGCCGATCCGTCGCACAATGCGGAGAAAATTGCAAAAGGTTTGTAACCTCCGAACAGCTGACCGGCTCACGCCGCATCATGACAGTCAGTTTTCGGCTTTTTCTACTGAGGTTCTCATCTGGGTAAACCAGGACACAATCGCAGTAGTTCTCCCTTTACTACCCTAGCCGATAGAGCGGAACGTAAGGTAGTAAGCACAGGAGCCGGGCAACCCAACTATTGACCAAACACATGATTCGGAGCCAATGCATATAATGCTGAAATTCGGGGCGCCGAACTATACTGTAAAAGTGTTTGAACTTTGTTGCCATAGTATGGAGCATAGTGAAGCCCCTGGACAATTAAAGCGTACCAAAGTGTACATGTGCAATCGATAAGAATAACGAAATAAAATGAAATTGTAAGCTAGTGCCACATAAGTTGGACCGCGAACAGTTCTCGTTATAATTTGATTGATACGTCAAAACGTATTTATACAAATAGGGCGATAAGCAACCTGGCTATTTAACATGCCAAGACCAAGGGGGAGCTGCGTGCGGGTCCTGAAAACAGGTAGGACGATCGTCGAAGAGAATGCCTAGAGATTCCCCCACACGTCTGTGCCGCCTGCCACCTTGGTGTATCCGTCCTTTGAAAGGACTGATGATCAGACCGCTGCTAGGGGCCTATGGAAAAAGAAACCTGAAAAGGATAAAAAGAAAAGTGAAAGTATGTGTGTCCGGGGAAGGTCGAAGCCGTATTGTGGACCACAGTCTGGTTATGCCTCCGTCTCTGCCCATGATATTTTGAGTGCGTAGTTATGTACGCGCGGTACGTAGGCCGTCATTTGGCCAGGACTGAGATGGAGGCCGAATTGCTAGTCTAACTCTTGACGAGCCGAACTATCAAGCTGCGGAGTAGTCCGGACTCGTTTGACAGTGTCCGGGAGCTTGGCCGCTGAATTAAAATTCTACCTTAAAAGGCCGCTCTGTACTTCTGCTGCCAGGGCCGCGGTGTGCTCCTTAGTACGGAGGGAGTGCTCCGTGTTTCCATTTGACTGTTATGATGCCGCGTGGTCTGGGCACCTTGAGCTTGAGATAAGCATAGTGCGGCACAGCATTGAATCGAGTGAATGCAGTTCGTCCGAGCAGTGCGTGATAGCCACTACGGAAGGGGACAATATCGAAGATCAACTCTTCGCTTCTGAAGTTGTCCGGGGATCCGAAGACGAGCTCCAATGTGATTGAGCCCGTGCAACAAGCCTCTACACCTGGTATAACTCCTTTAAAGGTAGTTTTTGTGGGCTTGATCCTCGATGGATCGATGCCCATTTTGCGCACTGTATCCTGATAGAGCAGGTTGAGGCTGCTGCCACCATCCATGAGGACTTGCGTCAGGTGGAATCCATCAATTATTGGGTCGAGGACCAGTGCGGCTGAACCGTCATGATGGATACTGGTTGGATGATCCCTACGATCGAAGGTGATCGGGCATGAAGACCATGGATTAAATTTTGGGGCGACTGGCTCTATCGCATAGACGTCCCTGAGCGCGCGCTTGCGCTCCCTCTTGGGGATATGGGTAGCGTATATCATGTTCACCGTTTTGACCTGAGGGGGAAACTTCTTCTGTCCCCCTGTGTTCGGTGGACGGGGCTCCTCGTCATCGACCCCTTCTCCTTGTTCTTGGCATTTATCTTGCTGGCCTCTTTAAAAACCCAGCTGAAGGAAATATGCCCTAGAGGCAATAATAAAGTTACTATTTATTTCCTTATTACATGATAAATGTTTATTATTCATGCTAGAATTGTATTAACCGGAAACTTGATACATGTGTGAATACATAGACAAACAGAATGTCACTAGTATGCCTCTACTTGACTAGCTCGTTGAATCAAAGATGGTTAAGTTTCCTAGCCATAGACATGAGTTGTCATTTGATTAACGGGATCACATCATTAGAGAATGATGTGATTGACTTGACCCATTTCGTTAGCTTAGCACTTGATCGTTTAGTATGTTTCTATTGCTTTCTTCATGACTTATACATGTTCCTATGACTATGAGATTATGAACTCCCGTTTACCGGAGGAAGACTTTGTGTGCTACCAAAGGTCACAACGTAACTGGGTGATTATAAAGGTGCTCTACAGGTGTCTCCGAAGGTACTTGTTGAGTTGGCGTATTTCAAGATTAGGATTTGTCACTCCGATTGTCGGAGAGGTATCTCTGGGCCCTCTCGGTAATGCACATCACTATAAGCCTTGCAAGCAATGCAACTAATGAGTTAGTTGCGGGATGATGTATTACGGAACGAGTAAAGAGACTTGCCGGTAACGAGATTAAACTAGGTATTAAGATACCGACGATCGAATCTCGGGCAAGTAACATACCGATGACAAAGGGAACAACGTATGTTGTTATGCGGTTTGACCGATAAAGATCTTCGTAGAATACGTGGGAGCCAATATGAGCATCCAGGTTCCGCTATTGGTTATTGACTGGAGACATGTCTTGGTCATGTCTACATAGTTCTCGAACCCGTAGGGTCCGCACGATTAAAGTTCTGTGACTATCGATATTATGAGTTTATGTGATTTGATGTACCGAAGGTAGTTCGGAGTCCCGGATGAGATCGGGGACATGACGAGGAGTCTCAACATGGTCGAGATGTAAAGATCGATATATTGGACGACTATATTCGGACATCGGAAAGGTTCCGAGTGATTCGGGTATTTTCGGGGGTACCGGAAAGTTACGGGAATACGAGGAAGAAGTAATGGGCCTCATGGGCCAAGTGGTGGAAGAGAGGAGGCAAGGCGCGTGTAGGGACCCGACCTCAGACGGTCATGTCTCTGTGCTTAAGTGTCATCCCTAGATCGGTATGCTGACACACACAGTACTCGAGGATTTATAACAGAGTTAAATCACATGTATAAAGTAACGTAAATACTATTACCTCAATCCAAATAGCGGAAGTAACAAGGTTGTGGATTCCCATCAACACCAAAGGCAAAGTTGAGTGTATAAATCGTAACCCTAACGTATCACTTACTCGTCGTAAAATTCCTGCAACATGAGACGTTGCAGCCACAGAGGGTCAGTACATTGAATGCACTGGCAAATTCACACCATAGAGCAATGATGAATAAAGGCTATCACTACATGCATATTTGGCTGGTGGACAACTCTATGGCTACAGTTTTGCGAAAAGCCAACTTTTCCCTACAACAAAGGAATAAATTTTATTTAACTATCATGGTGGTTGTTAAACATTGAGAAGGTACCTCCAACTCAATCCCAATTAAGAACGTGATTAAACCCAATCAAATTTAAATTAAGTAACATGATGATGAGATCCACATGATAATCCAAGAACTAGATACTCAAGATTGTCCATAACCGGGGACATGGCTAATCATGATTAGTTTGTACACTCTGCAGAGGTTTGCGCACTTTTCCCCACAAGACTCGATCTCCTCCGTTGGATTTCTCGCACTACTTGGTGTTTGAGAAACGGATGATCGAGACACAGTCTTTCAGAAGCATTTACTCTCTACTCCGGGCAGACCGTTACACCTACAATCCCCCTACATCTGCTAGTCCACCTCTTCAAGAGCTCACACAACTTACTCAACTATGCTAGAGCCCATAATGGCTTGTGGCTGCACACGGAAGTTTCTAGCATGAATAATCTTATGATCCCTTTGAGTCTGGGTGGCGGTCCATAGGATGATCACACGGGTACTCCGGGATATCCAAAAATACAGGCAACACTGGGTTCTCCAGGTGCCTCAATCCACCCAGTTGTTTATTTAAGTAGCCACCTTAAGTTGAACCATTAATTAACAATCTCACATCTGTCATGGAAAATTCACTCAAACCCAATCCACGTCTACGAGCATAGCATAGCAATATAAGCAAACGTAGAAGTAACTCCCAAAGGTTTGATAATAAACAGGGCAATAGGTACTACCTCATCTACTTCCCAAAACCCCACAGATTATTCAGATCCTAATCATGCAATTGTTTGAGGATTGATCTAATGCAATAAAACTGGGTGGTAAAGAGGTATGATCAAAGTTTGAACTTGCCTGTACTGTTGATGAAGATGATTCGCACTCATAACCTCTGATAGTTCTACTCGTCACACTCCAGTCAATCTATCGTGAGCAAGCAATAGTAACCACACATAAGCAATCACTCAAAAGATCAGAAAGATCGAAGAAAACAATTCAGAAAACTTCAAAACCAAGCAAATAACTCTTGCAACATAAAAATTTCTAACAGTAACAAAATTATGTGAATTTGGCCTAATCAGAAAGTTTAGGCCAAGAGCTTCGATTTGCAAAAAGAATCAACTCAAACGGAGTTATAAAACTTGAGTTATGATCAAACAAAGTTCAAATACAAATCTGTTTGAAATCAAATTTTAAAACTTTCAAAAACATGTTTAAGTTGTTTTACTGGAAATAGGAGATCATAACAAAGAAGTGGGCGTTGGTTTCGTTGGATTTGGATAAACGAGTAAAAAGTTGTAGACGTTTGAAGATCAGGGGCTAATCTGTAAATAAATTATTCACAGATGGGTCCCTGGCCGAAAATAACAGAAAAAGAAAAAGCTAAAAAGTGAACGTTCATTACTGAACCCGAATCTACGAACACGTTCGCTCCAGTGACTTAAGTAGTGAATGTTTGCTAAATAAAAGAAAACAATAAAAAAATAGAAACGATCTCGGCCTCTGGATCGAGATCGGACGGGGGAGGTGGAGGTTACCGCGGCGGCGGGGTCATCGGCGGCGAGGAAAAGGACGGCGGCGGCTCGGATCCGATTGGGGGCGGCGTTCCGGCGGTCGTAGAGGACGGCGGAGACGTCGGGAAGGGGCGGCGCGGAGCGGCGGAGTCGCCAGCGGGGTCGGCCACGGACGGCGGCGAGGCGAGCAGCGGCTGCAGCGGCTCGACAGCGGCGGCGGTGAGGGTTTGCGCCGGCGGGGAGCGGCGGCTAGGGGGGAGGAGAAAAGAGGGGGCCGGGGTCGGGGCCCGCCTTTTTAAAGGCCACGGGAGGGGCGTTGGCTTGCAGCAGGGGTCAGAGGAGGCGGCGGCGCGGCGGACTCCGGCGACGTGCGGGATGCGGTCTCCCGCACTCGGGGAAGGCGGTGGCGGCGAGTTGGGCCGTGGCCTGTGTAACAGCCTGGATTTTGGCCCTTTTCTTTTTCTTTTTGATTTATTGGTTTTTGCTGTGTTTTTCTTTTTGGAGTGGTTCTGTGGCCTTGTCACCTGGGAAATCATCCTCATTTCCCCTCCCTAGTGGATCATCATTCTCAAAACCTTGCCAAGATCTTGTCACTTCACTGCTTGACCAAACCCTAAAATCTTTTTCTAGGAAATATTCCTTTTTCTATTAAAGGAATAACCCTGTGTGCCCTAGGTTGTGAAGCAACCTTTATTTCCATCACTACTAAAATTCCCAAATAATTCTCATAAATTTTTTGGGTCATATATTTCTCAAATATGGCAAAATATTTCATTTGTCATGTTTATCATCTTGCTCAAATAATTCATTTCCTATTCTGCCCTAAATGGCACATTGTGAAGCAAGTGCTATTTTCCTTTTCCCAATTGACCTCAAACTCCATGGACACCTTTTCCTGTCCATATCATTGCCACATGCCAAAATGCAACCTCATTTGCCTAGTAATTATTTAATTATGATTTTCCAAAGTTTCTATCCAGAAAGAAGCTTTGTGAAGGAGGTGCAAGCTAGGCATATCCAAATGAGTTGCCATTTTGCATGATCCCTCATATCATCATATCATAGCCCTCCACCAAATTAGAGCTCATGTCATGCCTCCATGAGAGCTCATCTTCAATCCTTTGATTCTGTCCAAAATTTTAGTTTGTGAAGCAAGTATATTTTATCTTGCTCCATTATGGCTGCCAATTTTTCTAGGCCTTCTATTATCCATATAACCTACCTCCACCCATTATGGGCATGGTTCATAAAGCCATTATTCCTCTAGAAGTTTTGCAAGTTTCTGGTCAGCAAGGATGTTTGTGAAGCTAGTACCATTTTGGTGAATCCAATTGGTAGAAACTCATATAGCATCTTTATATGATCAAATCATGAAACCTTGCCCAATTTGAGCTCAAGTTGATGCTTCATCAGAGTGCATCATCCAAATCTTGATTCTGGACCATATTTGGCAGTTGCAAAGCAACTCTGTTACATCTTGATCCAAACCCCTCCATAGTTACCTGGATGTAAGTCCTTCTTTACCTCAACCTCGTAGACAACTCCATTGGATCCAAAACCCTTCCCGTTGATCACTAGTGCTCACCCAAGTTTACTGCAGTAAACTTCAGAGGGTTCTTACCAGTTAACCATAGCACTTTTAACCGAGCTACTACCGGAGTTGAAACCTACCCTGGATGAACTTACCACTAGACAACATGTTCAAGCCTCTCTCCCCCACTACATGCCAGTGCACGCGGTGACCGCGTTAATGGCATCACTGTGCACGCGCTCTGTGTGCAGTGGTCGCGCCCAGTGGCTGTTTGTGCTTCGGCCCCTCCTCCTCTCGTCGTCTTCGCGCGCGTGAGCGTGTCCAACAGCTAGCCTGCATCGTCGTCGTCCCCCTGGACCCCCCTCCCCCTCCGGCAGCTTCCTCACCGACGCCCACCGACGCTCGCCGCCGAACGCCCACGGGAGCACAGTGCCCCGACATGTTTTAATGGTGCTCGGCCTCTTCCTCTGCTCTCCGGTGTCGCCTACCCCTCTGTGAGCTCTGAATCAATAGCTCGTCGTGTTCCCGCGCCCTCCCGTGCTCGCTGGCCGTCGCCAGAGCCTCGGCCGGATGTGCCCGGTGGCACCCGAGCCCATCTCCCTTGCCCGGCTATAAATAGCCATCCCCGAGCCCTCCCGAGCACCTCACCAGCCTCTACTCACTCCACTACACCTCCCCATCCATCCGCCCGAGCCTCTGGAGCTCTCTTGCTCCACCATTGCCGCCATGGCCGCGGGCCTCCTCATCCTAAATTCGCCCGGAGCCGAGCCCCTCTCCCACTTCCTCCTCCACTAGAGCACCTACCAGACCATGGCGTAGCTCCCTCGCCGTCCCCCTCCTCTGCCAGAGCCCCGTAGCCTCAAGTTCGACGGCGTCCGAAGCTCTTGTCCGCCGTGGCCGAGGCCCTGCTTCCTACAGCTCTCGCCGACGCGCGTGAAGAGCCCATGCGGATGTGCCTCCCCGCGCTGGTCATTCCTGTGGCCGGGGTGTCGCCTGAGTCGACCCGAGCCGCCCGGACAAGCGTCGACGCCGGCGGCCTCCCTCTGGTCCACGGGCGAGCGCGAGGGAGATGAAGATGATGACACCCCGCGCGTGGGACCCACACGTCAGCCACTCCGTGTTGACCCAACCCAGCGGTGACGTGGATAAGTGGCCGGCCCCACCCGTAAGCCTCACATCTCTGACCAGCCCCGGGCCCGCGTGTTTTAAGTGAAAACATATTTCTGTGAATACGTTTTCGCCTCTGGAAAACGCGTTCCCATTCTTCTTTAGCCCCGAATGAGTTTTCAGTTCAGTGAAAGCGTATTTCGCTGATTGCGCTTTCTGTTTTTTTCTGTCCAGGCCTAGATTGTGAAGTTTTTCTTTACAAAGAGGTCCCTGGCAGAAAAACTATCATAACTTTTTGCTCGCAACTCCGTTTGAGGTGAATCCAATGCCCACTTCTTCGTTTCGTTGAGCCCGTTCTGTTGGTATCATTTTCACCATGTTTTGACATTCTGAAAATGCCCATTTTGCCCTTGCCCTTAATCAGCCCCTTCCGAGAGAGATCTGTTTCCCGCGATTCGTTCCGCGAGCTTCTCGCACTTTCTCCCGGTGATTTCTTCCACCCCAGGCAAGCCACACCCTCCATTTGCATGATTGCAATGCAGTGACGTGGTTTATTCATTTGAACTTGTTTAAAATATTGTGTTAGCTATGTATGATTTGTTCATGGCAATTCTCGGAGTATTGTTTGATCTTGATATTGCCATGATATTGCTTGGAGTTCTAGGATTAATATTTTGATGATTATGTGGATGACATGTGCCTTTGGATTCTTAGTGGCTATTATGTTTATTCCTCATGATGGTATCTGGTATTATTTTGGAGTATTACTTTGGATATCATGCTGCCTTTGGATTATTAGTGGTTAGTATGCTTATTTTCATGATGCTAGTTGATGTTCTGTTACTTGGAGTATTATTTTTGGAGATGATGTGTACATGTGGATCTTAGCCGAATAGCTTTATTCTTGTTATTGGAGTAGTAGGACTATTGTTTTCCTATTCATCATGATAGTAGTGTTGTGCTACCCTTGGAGTATTTTGAGATGATGAGATTATGCTTGGATTATTTGTTGGATATTGCTATGACTTGGATTATAGGTTGATAGATGATATCGGAGTATCAGTCATTACTACTATATTTTGGGGTTAAATTCCGTCATTAAGTTGGTCAGGTGCCACCGAACTGGGCTTTTTCCAGTGCAACCACATTTGCCTTTTATGGGAAGGCCCTAATGTGGTCTATTGTCGTGCCTCTCGTCGGTGCCTCCAACTAGGGAAGGTTATGGGCATGCTTACCCTGGCCCGGTAAGCAGACATAACCTTGTGTGCCCCTTGTTGTTGTTATGGATCCGGTCCCCGTGAGAGATGTTTTGGCCACGACGGTGGTCGTTGTGTCTTTGGTAGACACGGGGCCACCCAGGACTAGCCCAGTTGGGAGTGGGTCTGAGTGGCTGGGAGAGTGTCATGGCAGTAGATCGGTACCCAAATGGGAGTGCGAGGCCATGGGTTCCGTGGTGTGGGTAAAGTGCGCTACCTCTGCAGAGTGTGTGTAATTAAATCTATCGATAGCCGCGTCCTCGGTCATGGGCATGGGTTCGTACTAGGTCCCACCGTTCGATCAACACTCACATGACGGAATGACTTATAGGTGATTTATATGTTGATATGTTGATATGTTGAGCAGTACAGATTGGCAGGATGTTGATGATGATGGAGACCAAGTGTTGGTCATGGTAGTGATCGCCGGAAGGATCACGTTTGAGACCAAGTGTTGGTCGTGGTTGTGATCGCGAGGTGATCGAGATGGTATATTGCTTGTCCGGTTAGCCAAGAGAGATATGGTTATGGAAATCTGAGATGGTGATTTATTAGTATTGTAGTAGTTTCATATCATGCTTAGTAGTTGCTTCATCCTGGTAGTTGTTAATTAATTAACCTGTTAATGCTATGTTATTGTCTTGCCTTGATGTTTATGGTTGTTGTGAGCTTGCAAGTACATTCAATGTACTGACCTGGCGTGTCATGCCAGATTGCAGGTGATGCCATGATTGCTCGATTGCTTGTCGAGGTTGCCATGCGTGCGAGCTAGATTGTGTCCCAGCTAGAGTCCCTGCAGAGTGGAGTTCACCACCTTCGTCGTTGTTCCGCTGCTAGAAGTATTCCGCTGCTACGAGTTGTTCCGCTGCTAGCATAGAGCAAGTATAGTATCGCAGGCGTGGTGTCGCAGTGCTGATGTGCTTCTTTGTAACATCAGACCCTTGTAATTATTATTCTTGTAATAAGAGCTGATTTGTTCTATGTCAAGTAGTGCCGTATTCCAGAGACTTCTCCTCGATCTATGGGCTGGAATACGGGGCGTTCCGGTTTCTCTGAGCCGGGGTGCCACAGCCTGGCTCGGTTGGGCCGGCCCGAAGAAAGTTTTTTTTATAAAACATTTTCTCAGACAAACAAAAATAATAAAAACAAAACAAATAAAAATATTATATAGGCATATAATATATCAAAATTTTCAGAAAAAGATTTTCTTCAACGTGGACATTTTTGTCAAGTCAAATAAAATCAAGAAAAATTCAAATAATTCAAAGAGTGCTACTGCCCTACTAAAATCCAATAAAAATCATTTTAAAAATACCAAAATGATTTCAAATTTATTTCTCTCCAATTTTCTGTTGTAGGGAATCATGTTACCCTAATTTCCATATATTTTATTTTTGGAGAAAAATAATTTGAATAAAACCCAAATAATTCCAAATTGAAAATAATTTTCAAAAGGATTTTAATTTGATCCTTTTAAACTTCCAACTCATATATCATCTTTTTGAAGAAGTCATTTTATCTTCTCTCATGAAAATCATTGAGTTGCATGAAGTTTATGAATTGAAATATTTCCAAATGAAATTCAAATATTTTCAAATACCCTTTCATTTAATTAAATGGAAGAAGTCATATCATCTTCGCTCAAGGGTTTTGTATTTGAAAAGAATTTGAATTCATGGAGACCAGCAAGCAAAGATGAAAGTTTGGGAAAGTCCTTTTATTCCCTCTCATTTAACTTTCAGAAAGTTTCGAATTTCACTCAATTCCACACAATCAATCAAACAATCAATCAAATCTATCTATTTATTATAACATTCCAAAATTTAGAATTTTGGGATGTTACAAACCTACCACCCTTAAAATGAATCTCGTCCTCGAGATTCGGAGAGGCTAGAAAGAAATAGGTTAGGCTCAGGGTCTTCTCAAAATCCATCGACCGTCTCAGGGGGTCTGGGGTGCTACCACCCTTAGAAACATGGTTACGGTTCCATCAAAACTCATATACTCCATCCTTATTGTTGACAGGGTCGGTCTTCTCAGACTCTCGGGAAAATTTCTTCTCTGACTCTTCCGATAGTGGCATAACCTTTTCCTCAATTCTTCTGTATCCTTTCTTCTTGGTAAGGTTATTTCGTGACTGGGTCTTCTGTGCTGACGGGTCTGGCGCCTATACTAAACAAATATCGATATCTCATGGTGGTCAACAATTTATGGTTTCGCCTGCAGGAAATGGGTCTGGGTTGAACCTCACCGTATATCCTACGATTGGCAAGAGTTGCCTTGTACAAGGAAAATACTTATACCATTCTAATGTTCAAACAAGGTTTAATACCGTTGTCTCTCTACTATAGGTAAGTCACTCAGATTTACCATCCCATATAGCAAGGCGAATAATAAGAGTAAGTCGGTATGGTGATCAATCCATCCCGCACCCAAATCATTACCTGATATATGGTTTAGCGAACCTCACAATATAACACTCGGTCATCCTCACAAGCATTGCAGAATTTCTCTTGTCGATGAACCAAGTTCGGATAAATCCATGGATTCTGCAAGCCAAATGTGATGCCCCCGATTTGACCGTACACTAATCATGCACGCAAACGTGTACGATCAAGATCAGGGACTCACGGGAAGATATCACAACACAACTCTAAAACATAAATAAGTCATACAAGCATCATAATACAAGCCAGGGGCCTCGAGGGCTCGAATACAAGTGCTCGATCATAGACGAGTCAGCGGAAGCAACAATATCTGAGTACAGACATAAGTTAAACAAGTTTGCCTTAAGAAGGCTAGCACATACGGGGATACAGATCGAAAGAGGCGTAGGCCTCCTGCCTGGGATCCTCCTAACTACTCCTTGTCGTCGTCAGCGGGCTACACGTAGTAGTAGCCACCTCCGAGGGAGTAGGAGTCGTCGTCGATGGTGGCGTCTGGCTCCTGGGCTCCAGCATCTGGTTGCGACAACCAGGTAGAAAGGAAAGGGGGAAAAGAGGGAGAAAAGCAACCGTGAGTACTCATCCAAAGTACTTGCAAGCAAGGAGCTACACTACATATGCATGGATATATGTGTAAAGGGCCATATCGGTGGACTGAACTGCAGAATGCCAGAATAAGAGGGAGGATAGCTAATCCTGTCGAAGACTACGCTTCTGGCCACCTCCATCTTGCAGCATGTAGAAGAGAGTAGATGGTAAGTTCACCAAGTAGCATCGCATAGCATAATCCTACCCGGCGATCCCCTCCTCGTCGCCCTGTTAGAGAGCGATCACCGGGTTGTATCTGGCACTTGGAAGGGTGTGTTTTATTAAGTATCCGGTTCTAGTTGTCATAAGGTCAAGGTACAACTCCGGGTCGTCCTTTTACCGAGGGACACGGCTATTCGAATAGATAAACTTCCCTGCAGGGGTGCACCACATAACCCAACACGCTCGATCCCATTTGGCCGGACACACTTTCCTGGGTCATGCCCGGCCTCGGAAGATCAACACGTCGCAGCCCCACCTAGGCTCAACAGAGAGGTCAGCACGCCGGTCTAAATCCTATGCGCGCAGGGGTCAGGGCCCATCGCCCATTGCACACCTACACGTTGCGTACGCGGCCGGAAGCAGACCCAGCCCCTTAATACAGCGCGAGCTTACGGTCCAATGCGGCGCGCGCCACTCAGTCGCTGACGTCAAAAAGAGCTTTGGCTGATACCACGACGCCGAGTGCCCATAACTGTTCCCGCGTAGTTGGTTAGTGCGTATAGACCAAATGGCCAGACTCAGATCAAATACCAAGATCTCGTTAAGCGTGTTAAGTATCCGCGAACGCCGACCAGGGCCAGGCCCACCTCTCTCCTAGGTGGTCTCAACCTGCCCTGTCGCTCCGCCACAAAGTAACAGTCGGGGGCCGTCAGGAGCCCAAGCCCACCTCTACCGGGATGGAGCCACCTGTCCTTTCAACCCCCTCATCAGAATCACTTGCGGGTACTCAACAAGCTGACCTGACTTTAGTCACCACATGTGTCATGTATATAAAGTATATAGTATATACCCGTGATCACCTCCCGAAGTGATCACGGCCCAGTAGTATAGCATGGCAGACGGACAAGAGTGTAGGGCCACTGATGGAACACTAGCATCCTATACTAAGCAGTAGGATAGCAGGTAAGGGTAACAACTGTAGCAACAATGATAGGCTATGCAGCAGAATAGGATTAACCGAAAGCAGTAACATGCTACACTCTTCTAATGCAAGCAGTATAGAGAAGAATTGGCGATATCTGGTGATCAAGGGGGGGGGGGGGGCTTGCCTGGTTGCTCTGGCAAGAAGGGTTCGTCGTCGATGTAGTCGATCACAGGGGTACTGGCACCGGTCTCAGGGTCTACCGGAAGGAAGTAACGGAGGAAGAAACACAATAAATAACAGAGCAATCAAAGCATCACAAGGCATAACATGACAATACGCGGTGCCACGGGTGATCTAACGCAGGGATAGGTGATACTGGCGAAGGAGGAAAACATCCGGGAAAGTATTCCCGGTGTTCAGCGTTTTCGGACAGATGAACCGAAGAGGGAAAGTTGCGTGTTCACTATGCTAGGGATGTGTGGCGGACGAACGGGCTGCGTATTCGGATTTGTTGGATTTTTCTGAGCAACTTTCATGTAGAAAACATTTTCATCGAAGTTAGGGATTATTTTAAATGATTTTTTGAAGTTTAAAACATTTTCCTGAAATTCCTGGAATTAATAATAATTCGAAAACAAAGGATAAAAAGCTAAGCGCACCCAAAACTGTACCCAGCTATTCAGCCCAGAGGCTGACAGTGGGCCAGCGGTGCTGAGTCAGCGGAGCACAGTCAACAGTTGAGCAAGTCAACATTGACTGGTCAACATGGCCAATGGGACCCACATGTCAGTGGATGTTAGTTACTAGATTTATTTAAAATCAGTTTAATTAACAGGGAGGCCCACATGTCATACTCTAGAGATTTAAACATGGTTTTAACCCTATTTTAATTAAGTTAAAAAGTGTGCGGGCATGGGCTGTCAGTGGCGGGGTTAGGCCCTGGTTAGTGGTGGTGGTTAGTGGCTAACCCGACAGGCCCACTTGGCAGTGACCCGCGCAGGGGCACGCCGGCGATGGGTACAGAGGGCGGCGGCGGGTTGCCGGACTCGCCGCTCCGGTGACCCTTTGGTCAGCCGAAAGCGGCTACGGGTCAGGGGCGACGGCGCGCGTCGGTCCACGGCGGCTGGCGACGAGGGGCTTGCCGGAACCCACGACGACGACGACGTGCAGAAGTGGCCGAAACCGGGCACGGGAGAGCGCATGCCTCTACGAGCGGGAGAGGGCGGCGCAGGCGGGCGGTGACCAGGAGCGGGCATCGAAGTGCGTTCGTGATAGAGAGAGGAGGGGGCGAGGCCCTCACCGAAGTTGGAGGGAAGGGGGCGGCGTGGCTCCAGGTCAGCCGGCGAGGAAGAGGTCGGGGACGGTCGTGGTGATGCGGCGGGGAGGCGTTGGCGCCGGCGATGGAGAGGCGGGGCGGGGTCGAGGAGGCGGTCCGGCATGGGGGGGGGTCCGAGCGGCAGCGTCGAGGATCAGCGGCGGGGTCGGTGATGGCGGTCAACGCGGGCGTCGGGGGCGAGGGGCGAGCACGATGGGGTCGTGCCCCGATCCAGACCGTGGGAGGGAGTGGGGAACGGGGGGGGGGGGGGGGAGTGGTGGATCGGGTGAGTAGCTAGGGTTTCGGGGAGGGGATAGGGCCATATAGGCCAGGGGAAGTGCGGGGTGGGCCGACTGGCTGGCTCGAGGCCCAGCTAGGCCGGGGGGCTCCCCTTTTAATTTGCTTTGGTCTTTTTCCTTTTCTTTTGCTCTTTTCTTTTTACAGAAAAAATGCTATGCAATATTTGAGCTACCAAAAGGAGTTCTGTAAAATGTGGGACTTGGCCAAATAAATACATTACAATATTTGGCACCTGCCACAAAAAGTTTGGGAGGAGTTTGAATTGATTTGGATTTTTTACAAATGGAAAAGCATTAAAAATGCTGATTTGGAACTGCTTTAATTCCCAGGGGAAATTGGCTATCTCAAATGATGTTGAATCACTCATGACATTTAGTTAGTGAATATTTGCAACCCAACGAACATTTTTGTTTTACTGTTTGGGAGAAATAATTTATTTGACTTTATTTTAAAATTGAATTTGAATTGGTTTTGAATCAAAGTGAGGATTAGTAACTTCATTATGATGACATGGCATCATCACGCATGAGATTACTGTAGCATGATACTGGGGGTGTTACACCAAACAAACATCTACCGTTTCTTCACCACTCTCAGGTTTTGCATAAACTCCTATAAAATCGTCTGTCGACAAAGGTATATCCTCTTCCAGGGTTTTTCCTTCAGCAAGAATGTGCTTGCTTCTTGGCAGGTCCTGGGGCCTGTGGGTCATGGCCCATCTCATCACTTGTAATCCTTGAACTCATTATCGGGGCAACTGATCATTACTCCAACATCCAGCTTCCCAGCATTCTTAAATCCATCCAATTGTACTGTCTCTCTTCCTTCTATTGGCACCAAACTAGGACATGATTACTCAGACTCATCATGGAATTTCCATTGATCCATATTTCCAACATCATACTCCTTTATATCCAATAGTAATTCATCTCTTCATCCTCGTGGGATATCCCACATACCGAGATAAAAACTTATACTTATGAAGTCCATACTCCACTTCGTGGAACATCATTATCCTTTCCAGGGTCAAGCATCCTTACAGGGCAATATTGGCCATCCCTGCATGGCACTTCTTCAATTGGGAAACGTGAAACACATCATGAACTCCTGACAGTCCTTCGGGTGACTCCAACTTGTTGGCCACTTCTCCCATACGCTCCAAAACTCGGTATGGTCCTACAAATCTCGGGGCTAACTTTCCCTTAACTCCAAATCATTTAATTCCTCGCAGAGGGGACACACGAAGACATGCTCTATCTCCAATTTCATAGACTACCTCCTTGTGTTTTTGAGTCTGCATAACTCTTCTGCCTGGACTGAGCTACCTTCAGTCTATCTCGAATCAACTTAACATTCTCTTCTGACTCCTTGATCACACTTGGTCCAAGCAACTGACGGTCTCCAACTTCATCCCACATCAACGGTGTCTGGCTCCTTCTCCCATACAAAGCTTCAAAAGGGGCCATCTTCAAACTGGCTTGGTAACTGTTGTTGTATGAGAACTCCGCGTAAGGTAGATTATCATCCCTACTAGATCCATAATCTAGCGCGCACGCTCTCAACATGTTCTCCAGAATCTGATTGACTCTCTCGGTCTATCCATCTGTCTGTGGATGAAAGGCTGTACTGAACTCTAGCCTAGTACCCAAAGTCTGGTGCAGCTGATTCCAAAACTTTGAGGTAAACTGTGTTCCTCTATCTGATACGATGGTCCTCGGAACTCCATGCAGACATACGATCCTGGTCAAATATATCTTGGCCAACTTCGCACTTGTATAGGTGGTTTTCACTGGGATAAAGTGAGCCACTTTGGTCAAGCGAATCAACTACTACCCAGATAGAATCATATCCCGATCGGGTTCTGGGAAATCCGGTAATGAAATCCATGCCAAGGTTATCCCACTTCCATTCGGGTATCGGCATAGGCTGTAGTAATCCGGTTGGCTTCTGATGCTCTGCCTTTACTCTCTGGCATACATCACCTACAACTACATACTCCGCAATATCCCTCTTCATACCAGTCCACCAGAAACGCTCCTTCAAATCCAAATACATCTTGGTGTTTCCAGGGCGAATCGAGTATGGGGAGTCATGAGCCTCCTAAAGTATTAACTTCCTGATCTTTGAATTATTGGGCACATATACACGGTCCTCGAACCATAAGGTGTCATGCTCATCCTTACGAAAACCTTTGGCCTTTCTTTTGCTCATCCTCTCTTTTAACTCAACAATCTCTTTGTCATCCTTCTGAGCTTCATGGATCTTTCCCAACAATGTAGACTGAACTTCCATTGTGCAACAAAACCTTTGGGAACAATCTCCAACCGAAGTTCCCTGAGATCCTCGGCTAACTCCTTTGGTAATCCTCCGCTTATGAGGGTATTCGTCCTTGTTTTCTTTATGGTTGTGTCCTATTTCTCCACAAAGCTTGTATGCACAAGGTTTCCCCATATCCTTTCCATATGGCCTCAATTTCTGGGACACAAACCGAGACTTTGGCAAAGTCAACTTAAATTCTTCCCAAGTGGTTACTCCTTGCCATCCATTGCTGGTTTGGTACATCCTCCACCTAGTAGCAGCACATCTTTCAAAACACTGAAGAGCATGCTGGGTCATATCCTTTCCGGCTATAGAGGTTATTCTCCATATGATCTTCCATGTTCTGAATCCATTGGTCCGTCTCCAATTGACTTATCGATCCCGGAAAGGTGAGTTCATCTCCATTCATCCTCTATTGGGTCCAGGGGTTTTGGGGTGAGATAAGAGAGATAGAGAGGGATACACACAATGCAGACAATAGTTTTGAAAAGAAAGATTTTATTTGTGGCTGTCAGAAAGACATCAAACAAATGACAGCTCTCAAACGTCGCATCTAACGTAGGTATATAACAGGGGTTTGGTCTTCTAGAGATCAATAAATCTTCAACGTCGCCAAACTCTTCAAGTCTTGCTTAGGTCTCCAATAGCTTCTTCGGATCGTGCTTGACCTTCTCAAATTCTTTTGCCAGATCATCTCTGTTGACGCGAAGTCTCTCGTGGGGTCCTTCAATATTTCTGGAGTTGCGTTCCAAACTTCTGGGTTTCACCATCCTTGGCATGAACCCTTGTCCTACTGTCCTTTAGTTCCTGACGAATTCTCCGATGTCTCGAGGTTTTGCTCCTCCAGCTTGGCTACTTTCAGCTTCTAGGTCATGAGTTCTTCACGAAACACTTCTTTGTCAAATACGGCTTCCTGAAGGTCCATCAAATTCTTGATGTAATACTCCAAATCCTGACGATACACCAGCTAAGGTTAAAACTTCATCTTTTGCTGACAGATGCTCCATCAGCCTTCTACCATCCAATCCTTCCATGCATATGCATGCTTAACTCAGCACGGTGACAATAGCATAAACGGGCGATAACATCATGGATAGCTGTGTTTCTTCCCTTGTCATTGCCATGAGCTATCATTCCATAGTTGATATCTCATGCCTTAGGGTTTTCTTGACAAAACTTTGAGTTTCTAACTCTCCATGTTCCGGTCTTTCTCCGATACACCTTGATCTCGGTATTGACAGCTTCCATAGTCTGCCAAGATTCCATAAGGGGAGTCTTACTAGGTCATACAAATCTGGAAATTCTTCAGAGCCTTCAAATTCTCCTAGTCTTCGGATTCTTCATCTGTTGTAGTTTCCATTATTATACAGTACGGTAAAATCTTCTTCATTCCGAAGTGGTCTTAGTTGTCCGATATCTTGTCCTTCTTGGAGTGGTCTCATCAGTCAAATCTTTGTGGACAAAAGGGGAAAGGGTATAGTCTCACTAAAAGGGAATATTTGAATAAGCTCAGAAGAGAAGAGAGGTAAAAGATCTTTTTGAAAAAGAAAGTTTTAGAGAAATTCCTTCCTATGGGCTTGCCAGTTTCTAGGGGTCACGTCCTACAGTCAACATGTGCTCTAATACCATCTTGTAGCGACCCGACCTCAAACGGTCAAGTCTCTGTGCTTAAGTGTCATCCCTGGATTGGTATGCTGACACACACAGTACTCGAGGATTTATAACAGAGGTAAATCACATGTATAAAGTAACGTAAATACTATTACCTCAATCCAAATAGCGGAAGTAACAAGGTTGTGGATTCCCATCAACACCAACGGCAAAGTTGAGTGTAGAAATCGTAACCCTAACGTATCACTTACTCGTCGTAAGATTCCTGCAACATGAGACGTTGCAGCCACAGAGGGTCAGTACATTGAATGCACTGGCAAATTCACACCATAGAGCAATGATGGATAAAGGCTATCACTACATGCATATTTGGCTGGTGGACAGCTCTATGGCTACAGTTTTGCGAAAAGCCAACTTTTCCCTACAACAAAGGAATAAATTTTATTTAACTATCATGGTGGTTGTTAAACATTGAGAAGGTACCTCCAACTCAATCCCAATGAAGAACGTGATTAAACCCAATCAAATTTAAATTAAGTAACATGATGATGAGATCCACATGATAATCCAAGAACTAGATACTCAAGATTGTCCATAACCGGGGACACGGCTAATCATGATTAGTTTGTACACTCTGTAGAGGTTTGTGCACTTTTCCCCACAAGACTCAATCTCCTCCGTTGGATTTCTCGCACTACTTGGTGTTTGAGAAACGGATGATTGAGACACAGTCTTTCAGAAGCATTTACTCTCTACTCCGGGCAGACCGTTACACCTACAATCCCCCTACATCTGCTAGTCCACCTCTTCAAGAGCTCACACAACTTACTCAACTATGCCAGAGCCCATAATGGCTTGTGGCTGCACACGGAAGTTTCTAGCATGAATAATCTTATGATCCCTTTGAGTCTGGGTGGCGGTCCATAGGATGACACACGGGTACTCCGGGATATCGAAAAATACAGGCAACACTAGGTTCTCCAGGTGCCTCAATCCGCCCAGTTGTTTATTTAAGTAGCCACCTTAAGTTGAACCATTAATTAACAATCTCACATATGTCATGGAAAATTCACTCAAACCCAATCCACGTCTACGAGCATAGCATAGCAATATAAGCAAACGTAGAAGTAACTCCCAAAGGTTTGATAATAAACAGGGCAATAGGTACCACCTCATATACTTCCCAAAACCCACAGATTATTCAGATCCTAATCATGCAATTGTTTGAGGATTGATCTAATGCAATAAAACTAGGTGGTAAAGATGTATGATCAAAGTGTGAACTTGCCTGTACTGTTGATGAAGATGATTCGCACTCATAACCTCTGATAGTTCTACTCGTCACACTCCGGTCAATCTATCGTGAGCAAGCAATAGTAACCACACATAAGCAATCATTCAAAAGATCACAAAGATCGAAGAACACAATTCGGAAAACTTCAAAACCAAGCAAATAACTCTTGCAACATAAAACAATTTCTAACAGTACCAAAATTATGTGAATTTGGCCTAATCAGAAAGTTTAGGTCAAGAGCTTCGATTTGCAAAAAGAATCAACTCAAACGGAGTTATAAAACTTGAGTTATGATCAAACAAAGTTCAAATACAAATCTATTTAAAATCAAAATTTAAAACTTTCAAAAACATGTTTAAGTTGTTTTACTGGAAAGAGGAGATCATAACGAAGAAGTGGGCATTGGTTTCGTTGGATTTGGATAAACGAGTAAAAAGTTGTAGACGTTTGAAGATCAGGGGCTAATCTGTAAATAAATTATTCACAGATGGGTCCCTGGCCGAAAATAACAGAAAAAGAAAAAACTAAAAAGTGAACGTTCATTACTGAACCCTAATCTACGAACACGTTCGCTCCAGTGACTTAACTAGTGAACGTTTGCTAAATAAAAGAAAACGATAAAAAATAGAAACGATCTCGGCCTCTGGATCGAGATCGGACGGGGGACGTGGAGGTGGCGGTTACCGCGGCGGCGGGGTCGTCGGCGGGGAGGAAAAGGATGGTGGCGGCGGCTCGGATCCGATCGGGGGCGGCGTTCCGGCGGTCGTAGCGGATGGCGGAGACGTCGGGGAGGGGCGGCGCGGAGCGGGGGAGTCTCCAGCGGGGTCGGCGACGGACGGCGGCGAGGCGAGCAGCGGCTGCAGCGGCTCGACGGCGGCGGCGGCGAGGGTTTGTGCCGACGGGGAGCGGCGGCTAGGGGGAGGAGAAAAGAGGGCGCCGGGGTCGGGGCCCGCCTTTTTAAAGGCCACGGGAGGGGCGCTGGCTTGCGGCAGGGGTCGGAGGAGGCGGCTGCGCGGCGGACTCCGGCGACGTGCGGGATGCGGTCTCCCGCACTCGGGGAAGACGGCGGCGGCGAGTTGGGCCGTGGCCTGGCTCGGCTGGGCCGGCCCGAAGAAAGTTTTTTTATAAAACATTTTCTCAGACAAACAAAAATAATAAAAACAAAATAAATGAAAATATTATATAGGCATATAATATATCAAAAGTTTCAGAAAAAGATTTTCTTCAACGTGGACATTTTTGTCAAGTCAAATAAAATCGAGAAAAATTTAAATAATTCAAAGAGTGCTACTGCCCTACTAAAATCCAATAAAAATCATTTTAAAAATACCAAAATGATTTCAAATTTATTTCTCTCCAATTTTCTGTTGTAGGGAATCATGTTACCCTAATTTCCATATATTTTATTTTTGGAGAAAAATAATTTGAATAAAACCCAAATAATTCCAAATTGAAAATAATTTTCAAAAGGATTTTAATTTGATCCTTTTAAACTTCCAACTCATATTTCATCTTTTTGAAGAAGTCATTTTATCTCCTCTCATGAAAATCATTGAGTTGCATGAAGTTTATGAATTGAAATATTTCCAAATGAAATTCAAATATTTTCAAATACCCTTTCATTTAATTAAATGGAAGAAGTCATATCATCTTCGCTCAAGGGTTTTGTATTTGAAAAGAATTTGAATTCATGGAGACCAGCAAGCAAAGACGAAAGTTTGGGAAAGTCCTTTTATTCCCTCTCATTTAACTTTCAGAAAGTTTCAAATTTCACTCAATTCCACACAATCAATCAAATCTATCTATTTATTATAACATTCCAAAATTTAGAATTTTGGGATGTTACAGGGTGCGGCCCCCGTAGCCCAAACCAAAT